>NC_133666.1:288117157-288300053 GCF_037893015.1 Macrotis lagotis
TTTGGCAAAGTTCTTGAACTATATGAAGTATGATACCTTTATCTGAGAAATTGTCTTTAAAAATTACCCCCTAATTTTCTGTTTTCCTTCTTATCTTGACTATATTTGTTTTATTTGCACAAAACTTAAAAAAAATTAATGTAATAAAAATTATCCATTTTGCACCTCACTTTGCTCTCTAACTCTTGCTTATTTGTAAATCATTCAACTATCCATAATTCTGATAAATAATCTGGCTCCAGATGACTCTGGAGGAGAAAGTGAGGCTGACAACTTTGGCATAGTGCCACCCTTACTTAAATCAAGTTCAGTTGTATGACATGGTATCATCTTCCTAATACCAAGGTCTGCTTTGAGAATGAAGGACAAACAACATTCATGTTCTTCAAATTTTTTCATAATATTTCTTTTTATATTTAGGTCATGTATCCATTTTGACTTTATCTTGGTTAATGGTGTGAGATATTTTTCTATGACGAATTTCTGTCAGACTGCTTAACAGTTTTCCAAAACAATTTTCACCAAATAATGAATTCTTATCCCGAAAATGCATTCACAAATTAATTAATATATCTATTTGTTGCTGTAAAATGCATGTCTACTCTGTTTCATTGGTCTACCTTTCTATTTCTTGGTCAATACCAGATAGTTTTGACCATTACTGCCTTTAATATAGTTCGCATTCTAGTACTGCTAAACCTCCCTCCTTTACATTTTTTTAGCTTTGAAAGGAACACATTTGATTTATTATATTCTTTTTAATGTAATCTATGCAAAATAGATCCATGGTTTCATATTTTTAAAAAACCCTCCATTCATATGCCAAAAGAACACCCAAGATTAAGGCAATAATGAAAAATCCAGATTCAATTTATAGCAAAAAATTTTCTGACAATGTTTTCATTATAAAAAAGCATTAGTATTGAAACTTGATAATTATAGTTTATTTAATAAGAATGTAGTCTAAATAATTAAAAAATATCAAATAATGTTGAGTTTTATACCAACATAATATTTATCCTTATGGAAGTTCTCCTCCCCCATACCATATTCATAGTATTGTTACTTCTACCTTCTTTTCTTCATCCTTTTTAGCTTACTTTTATTTCTCTGTAGCTAGTCTGTGTTCTTTCTGCATAAAGTCTCAAATCATGTATAATCCTCTAAGCCAAAATGAAAAAATTATTCACATAATGCCACTTTTAAGAATTTGCACAAATGAAAAAGATATTGTTCCCCAGGTGAAATATCATCAGCCAACTTTCAAAACATAAGGCAAATTTTATTTCCAAGTCAGAAAACACAAATAAATGGGACTAAATTTATAATTCATATAACATCAGAATTTGGCATTAGAATCTACAGATACTAACAGGTAGCATAGCTTTTTTATAATGAGGTGATTAGGGAACAATCATGGTGAATTACAGTATTAAAATGCAAAACATGGGGCAACTAGGTGGAGCATTGAAAAGAGCATGGGCCCTGGAGTCAGGAGTACCTGAGTTCAAATCTGGCCTCAGGCACATAATAATTACCTAGCTGTGTGGCCTAGGGAAAGCCACTTAACCACACTTAACCATTGCCTTGCAAAAAACTAAAAAACAAAACAAAAACAAAAGCAAAAGCAAAACCAATAAGCAATTTCTGTTGCATCCTTCATCATTTTTAGCCCACAAAAGTTCTGAAGTGTTTAACCCAAAATTTTGGGTTGGGTGAATAAAGAAAAGGATTAATAAAATCATGCTGAATTCCATTTGCTTTCTCTAAAGTCTGAACCAGAAACAAACATCAGCAAAACAATTATATTTATCAAATCTTCCTGGGAATTAAAGCAGAGCCTTTAAAGGACAAGTTAGAATATAATAGAATCCTTGTTTTAATGAGGTTAAATTCTCTTCAACGTGCAAGGTGGACCACAGAATCTCATTCATAATTTATATTTCAAAGCAGATATAAAATTGTCATTTTAATACCAGGAAATTATGAAGGAAAATCACTAAATGAAATGTTCATTTTTAAATAATATTCTATTATTTACATTGCTAAAGATTTTCAACTAATATTTCATATTAAGTTATTTCTAATTATACCAAAGTCAATCCAGTTCTAAATAATAGAAGGGTAGAGTTGAAAATTATTTTTGCAGAAGGGAAAAGAAATGCATTTGATTTCTGTCAAGTATAAAATCCAGAGCAATGCACAGGGTTGTCACTGAGAGCCACAGTTTATTTGTCTTCATAGAGCACTTCATCTATTCTCATATTGTTTTCTCCGACTGGCACCACATCACAGATTTGTTCTTTGAAAGCCAAAGCAATTGTATAAGGCTTTCTTTCTTGGTGTTGCAAGCACTGCCTCAGGTAGGTGTCATAGTAACCCTTCCCTCTTTCCAGGCATGCCCTGTTTGTCAAATCCAAGACCAGGCATGAAGATGAGATCCAGAACCCCTGTTGACAAAGCCTCCTCCCGCACATCATCATCACTGGACTGATGAATGTTTCAAGAAGTTTTGGGAAGCGAAAAAATCTCTTGGGCTGAAAATAACTTGACCATATCCATGTGGTTGCTCTTGAATTCGTATTGAGGGATAAAACATGTTTTGCCACGTTGAAAAATATCCTTGATAATTTCTTCTGTTTCAATTTCATCCTGCAGCCTCAGAAAGACTGAAATTCTCTGAGACTCTTGATATTTATGGTGAGCAATTACCTTCTCCGTCAGCAGCCGGGACTGGCGGAGCCGTTCCTGGGCGCTCAGCGCCTGCAGCCACTGCTTCAACTCCGCCGGCAGGTTGCGCTTGGCTCTGCTCAGAGCTGCCGCAGACGCCATGTTAGCCTGTCCGGTCTCCTTTGTATTTTTTTTCATTAGTTCCTTTGATATTCTTGATCTTTTGTTCTTCTACATGAATTTTAAAATTATTTTCTTCTAATTCAGTTGAATAGTTTTTGGTAATTTAATTGTGATGGCATTGGACATATAATTTAGTTTAGGCAAAATTGTCATTTTGATTATATTCGCCGGGTCTACCCATAACAATATTTCTTCAGCTATTTCAATTTAGTTGTTAAATTAAGATAGTTTTGTAAAAGAAAGTTTTTTTTTATAATTTTGTTTATACAGTTCATGGGTTTGGTGTGGAAGGTATACTGTAAGATATACTGACTAGAATTATTTTAAATGGAGTATTTCTTACTGTCTCTTGTGGGATTTTATTTGTGAGATATGGGAATACTGGTGATTTATGTGAATTTATTTTATATCCTGCTTCTTAATTATATTAATTATTTTAGTTGAATCTTTGGGATTTTCCAAAAAAAAGAAAGTTTTATTATTTGATTCCCTATTCTGAATCCTTCTATTTCTTTTTCTTCTCTTAATTGATAATGCTAGAATTTCCAATTGTGATATTGAGTAATATTGTTAACACTAGACATCCTTGTTTTGTACCTGATCATGCTGGGAAGGCTTCTAGCTTATCCACATTACATAATGCTTTTTATCAAATTTAGGAAAAATTCAATTTATACCTGTACTTTTAAGATTTTTTTTGATGTTTTCTGTTTTTTTTTTTTTTAGGTTTTTTGCAAGGCAAATGGGGTTAAGGGGCTTGCCCAAGGCCACACAGCTAGGTAATTATTAAGTGTCTGAGAGTGGATTTAAAACCAGGTACTCCTGACTCCATGGCTGGTGCTTTATCCACTACGCCACCTAGCCACCCCTTTTAAGAGATTTTTAAAAATAGAAATGAGTGTTGCATTTTATCAAAACTTTTTTCTGCTTTAATTGATTTAATCATATGATTTAAAAATTTACTATTGATATAATAAATTGTCTTAATAGTTTTTCTTACATTAAATCAGCCCTGCATTCCTTGTTCATAATGTATAATCTTTGAAATATGTTATTATAATGTTTTAGTTAATGTTTTATTTGGAATTTTTGCATCCATATTCATTAATAAAGTTGTGTATAATCTTTCTCTATTGTTACTTTTCCAGGTTAGGTATCTTTTAATGTTATAAAAGGATCCCTTCTTTGCCAATTGCTTCAAATAATTAATTTAACATTGGAATTAGTTGATCTATAAATGACAGATTTCACTTGTAAATCTGTCTGGTCCTGATGCTATTTTTATTTTAAGAAGTTCATTTATGACCTGTTCAATTTAAAAAAAAATAGGCCCATTTAAAAAAATTCTGTTACCTCTTCTGCTAACTAGAAAAATTTTTTAAAAATATTCTTTCATTTCACTTAAATTGTTAAACTAATTGAATAATCAGGCAAAATAATTTCATAAGTGCTTTAATTTTACCTTTATTAGTGGTATATTCACCCTTTTAATTTTTAATACTAGTGATTTGATTTTCTTTTCTTTTTTTTAAAATCAAATTAACCAGTGGTTTATTTATTTTATTTTTTAAATAACTGGAACACCTAGTTTTATCTATTATTCAGTGGGGTTTTTTTACACTCCCATTTATTACTCTTGCCTTTAATTTTTTTGGATTTCTAATTTAATGTTTAATTGAAGATTTTTAGTTTGTTTAGTTTTAGTTTGTTAGCTTTATTTAGTTTAGTTTTAATTTGTTTCCTGTTAGTTTAGTTTAGTTTGTTTGTTTAGCTTGTTATTTATCTGGTTTTTTTAAAAACTTGAATCTCCAATTAATTGGTCCTTTAATTTATTGATATAACCATTTAGAGATAAAAATTTCCCTCTGATTATTCCTTTAGCTGTATCCTATAATTTTTTGGTATGTTGTCTCACTATTATCATTCTCATGAATGAAATGCTTGTTTTTAATTATGATCTGCTCTTTGTAGTGCCCTAATCACTTAAATCCAATTCACTTGCATGTCATGGCATCATCTTTCTGATACCATGGTCTTCTTTGATCATTGAAGAATTATTCCATTCTTTATTTAATTTTGCTCTAGTCCATCCAAAATATGAGTTTAGTCTTTATGCTACTATTACCATTCAATGAAGAACAATCAGGTGAAGTGGTCATCTATAGTTATGTCAGTCAATAAATCAAACTTTTTGCTTGTTTCATCAAAAACACAAAAACATCAAAAACACATCCTTGTGTTTTTACTTCCAAATTACCTGGGAAGTTAGAGAGAAGATTTCATTTTCTAAACTCAAAATCAGGACACACAAAGTTTTGCAAGGCCTTATTTAAAAAAGCACATATTCTTTTTCTTGAAATTGGGACTGGTTTGATAGACAATTGTGCTTAGGGCTTATGCAAAATGTGAAATGGACAGGTGAGGCAACAAAAACTGAATGATAAGCCTGGCATTTCTACTGTGGTTTTGCAGATTAGAAGTAGGAATGTGAAAAACACCCTTAGTTCAATAATGCTTACTTTATCTCATTTTTGTTTTGGTATCATTTGACTTTTCCATTATACATATTGACACCTAAGCTTTAATTTTTTGATGTTTACTTATAACTATTATTACTTACAGTTATATAGTTTTTGATTTGTTTACCTTTGACTTCATTCCCTATTCTCAGGGCTATTGCAAATGTTTTTCTCTTGGTCTCCCTGCCTCATTTCTCTTTAATCTGAAATATTCTTCATTTAGCTGCTAAGATAATTTCCCTAAAGTGCAGGTCAGACCACATCATTCCTTCTATTCAATAAATACTCATGGCTCTTTTGTACCTCCAAGATTAAATATAAAATGATCCATTTGACATTTCAAAAACTTTTCACAACCAGTCCCTTTCCTTTCTTTACAGTCTTCTTATACTACACTTCTTTTGACCCCCCCCCCCCCACATCTGTATATCTATAGTGTTACTAGCTTACATGCAGGTCTTACACTGTAATATTCCAACCTGATAGCCTTTTCCCTGAATGTCCTTTAGGCTTAGACTACTCTCCCTCCTCACCTCTGTTCTCTCATTTCCTTGTCTTCTTTCAAAATTCAACTTTATCTTACCTTCTATAGGAGACTTTCCCCACTTCCCTTTATGGCTTATTCCTTTCCTCTGAGAATACCTTCCAACCTTGTATTGGTCTGATCAATTACAACTGGACACATTGTAACATAATCTAATGTAATGATGCCATTTTGGTCCTCTTTGAGAAGGAAGAATAATCATCAAACCATTTTTAACTGTATAGATTTCTAAAGTTATATTTTATTTTCATACTTGTATTTTTTCCTTGTCATCTATGTTTTACCTCCACCAATTGAGAAAGAAAGAAAAACTAAACATCTGTTATAAACATTCATAGTCAATTAAAATAAATTCCCATATTGGCCTTATAAAACAAAAAGTCTCAAACCACACTGAATTCATCACTTTCTTGTCTGGAGGAGGGTAACATGTTTCATCAGAAGCCCTCTGGAATTGTGGCTGATAACTGTTTTGATCAGGTTTCTAAAGTCTTTCCAAATCATTTATTTTATATATTGCTGTGACTTTTCTCCAGGCTCTGAAAAGAACGCTTTAAAGTGAACACTTTATTCTGCAATCTTCCTAGTTTCTTTGTATCTGTCCCCTTCATCATGTCTTGCAATAAATTCTGTCATGTACATATTTCAAAACTGTTTAGCCATTCTCTAATTGATTGGCATCTTGCTGATTTTGAATTCTTTCCTACCACAAAAATGATTGATATAAATTTTACTTTTTTTTCACTTTCTTTGATCTCTTTAGGGTTATAGATCTTAAAGTTATTTTGCTAGGTCAGAAGCATATTATAAAATTTTTGGTTTAGTTCCAAATTGCTTTCTGGAATGTCTGCACCAATTCATAATCCCATAAATAGTGCATTAATGAGTATTTTACCATAACTCTACGAGCATTTGTCATTTTCCTTTTTGTCAGCTTTGCCCATCTGATGGGTATGAAGTGATCTCTCAGAGTTTTAATCTGCATTTTTCTAATTATTAATGATATAGAGAAGTTGTAAAAAATAACTAGAAATGGTGGCCACTAAACCATATATACTTGTGAGGCATGTATCAGCTTAGAAAGTTAGGTATTAAAATTATCTGTGTGTTTGGTATATTGTTACACTATATTTTATAAAATTTTTCCTAATTATATTTTAATGTAGCTTGACATGTACAGAGGAGTATTGTGAGTCCCTTGTGGTGCATATGTCCTGTTTTTTTACTTTTGATTTAAAGCTTATTTTAAAAGATTTTATTTATTTTGAGTTTTACAATTTTTCCCCTAATCTTACTTCCATCCCCCCCACCTCCCACAGAAGGAAATTTGCCAGTCTTTACATTGTTTCCATGGTATACATTGATCCAAATTGAATGTGATGAGAGAGAAATCACATCCTTAAGGAAGAAACATAAAGTATAAGAGATAGCAAGATCAGACAAGATCAGTTTTTTCTAAATTAAAGATAATAGTCCTTGGTCTTTGTTCGAGCTCCACAGTTCTTTCTCTGGATACAGATGGAATTCTCCATCATAGACAGCCCCAAATTGTCCCTGACTTGCACTAATGCAATGAGCAAGTCCATCAAAGTTGATCATCATCCCTGTATTGCTGTTAGGGTGTACAATGTTCTTCTGGTTCTGCTCATCTTGCTCGGCATCAGTTCATGCAAATCCCTCCAGGCTTCCCTGGTTTCTAATAGAACAATAGTGTTCCATAAAGTGCATATATCACAGTTTGTCCAGTCATTCCCCAATTGATGGATATTCACTCAATTTCCAATTCTTTGCCACCAGAAACAGAGCTGCTATAAATATTTTTGTATAAGTGATGTTTTTACCCTTTTTCATCATCTCTTCAGGGTATAGACCCAGTAGTGGTATTGCTGGATCAAAGGGTTTGCACATTTTTGTTGCCCTTTAGGCGTAATTCCAAATTTCTCTCCAGAAAGGTTGGATGAATTCACAGCTCCACCAACAATGTATTGCCCCAGTGTCACAGATTTCCTACATCCCTTCCAACATTGATCATTGTTTTTTCTGGTAATACTGGCCAGTCTGAGAGGTGTGTAGTGGTACCTCTGAGATGCTCTAATTTGCATTTCTCTAATAAGTAATTATTTAGAGCAATTTTTCATATGACTATGGATCACTTTGATCTCCTCATCTGTAAATCACCTTTGCATATCCTTTGACTTTTTGGTCAATTGGGGAATGGCATTTTTTAAAAAGAATTGACTCAGTTCTCTGTATATATTTTAGAAATGAGTCCTTTGTCAGAAATGCTAGTTCTAAAGATTGTTTCCTAGTTTATTACATTTCTTTTGATCTTGGTTACAGTGGTTTTGTCTGCAAAAGCCTTTAAATTTAATGTAATCAAAATGATCTAGTTTGTTTTTAGTGATGTTCTCCATCTCTTCCTTTGTCATAAACTGCTTCCCTTTCCATAGATCTGACAGGTAAAGTACTCCTTGATCTTCTGGTTTGCTTATATTTTTATGTCTAAATCCTGTTTCCATTTTGAACTTATCTTGGAATAGCATGTGAAGTGTTGGTCTAATCCAAGTTTCTTCCCTACTAACTTCCAATTTTCCCAACAGTTTTTATTGAAGAGAGAGTTTTTATCCCAATAGCTGGACTCTTTGGGTTTATCCAACAGCAGATTACTATAATCATTTCCTGCTGTTGTACCTAGTCTATTCCACTGATCCACCACTCTATTTCTTAGCTAATACCAGTCAGTTTTGATGACAGATGCTTTACAATATAATTTTAGATCTGGTGGAGTTAAGCCGCCTTCTTTTGCACTTTTTTTCATTGAATTCCTGGAAATTCTTGAGTTTTTATTTCTCCATATGAATTTACTTACCACTTTTTCCTAACTCATTAATTTTTTGGAATTTTGATTGGTAGGGTACTTAATAAGTAGTTTACTTTTGGTAGAATTGTCATTTTTATTATATTAGCATGAGCAGTTGATGTTTGCCCATTTATTTAAATCTGATATTATTTGTGTGAGAAGTATTTTCAAAAAATTTTTGAGTCTGCCTTGGCAGGTAGTTATTCCTGCTGTATCTTGCTAGTCAGACATAGAAAAGCTGACCATTTATGAAGGTTTATTTTATATACTGCAACTTTGCTAAAGTTGATAATTGTTTCCAGTAGTTTTTTGGATGATTTCTTGGGATTTTCTAGGTATACCAGCATGTCATCTGCCAAGAGTGAGAGTTTTGTCTCTTCCTTCCCAATTCTAATTCCTTCAGTTTTTTCTTCTCTTATTGCTGAAGCTAACATTTCTAATATGATATTGATAGTATTGTTGATAATGGGCATCCTCGTTTCACCTTTGATCTTATTGGGAATGCCTCTAGCTTCTCCCCATTGCATATTATGCTTTCTGATGGCTTCAGATAGATACAGCTTATTATTCTAAGGAACAGTTCATTCATTCCTACACTCTCTAGTGTTTTTAGTAGGAATGGGTGCTGTTTATTTTCAAAAGTTTTTTCAGCATCTATTGATATAATCATATAATTTCTGAAAGGTCTGTTGTTGATATAATTCATTATACTAACAGTTTTCCTAATATTGAACCAACTCTGCATTTCTGGAATGAATCCTACTTGTTCAAAATGTATTATCCTAGTGATAACTTGTTATAATCATTTTGCTAAGATTTTATTTAAGGTTTATGCATCTATATTCATCAGGGAGATAGGTCTATAATTTTCTTTCTCTGTTTTAACTCTTTCTGGTTTAGGTATCAGCACCATATTGGTGTCATAGAAAGAGTTAGGCAGAGTTCCATCTTCCCCTATTTTTCCAAAGAATTTATATATAATTGGAACCAATTGTTCCTTAAATGTTTGGTAGAATTCAATTGTGAATCCATCAAGCCCTGGAGATTTTTTTCTTAGCGAGTTCAATGATGGCTTGTTTAATTTCTTTTTCTGAGATAGGATTGCTTAGGTATTTGATCTCCTTTTCATTTAACCTGGGCAACTTATATTTTTGTAAATATTTATCCATTTCACTTGGATTGTTAAATTTATTGGCATGGAGTTGGGCAAAATAATACCAAATTATTACTTTAATTTCCTCCTTATTGGTGGTGAGTTCACCTTTATCTTTTATGAAACCAGCAATTTGGTTTTCTTATTTCTTTTTGTTAATCAAATTGACCAGAGGTTTATCAATTTTTTTTATTAAACCCACTCTGGTTTTATTTATTAATTCAATTGGTTTTATTTTGCTTTTGCTTTTGCTTTTATTAATTTCTCTTTTAATTTTTAGAATTTCAAATTTGGCATTTAATTGGGGTTTTTTAATATGTTCTTTCTCTAATTTTCTTAGTTGCATATTTAGTTCATTGATTTCCTCTTTCTCTAATTTATTCATGTAAGAATTTAAAGATATAATATATCCTCTTATAGCCACTTTGAGTGAATCCAATAGGTTTTGGTATGTTGTTTCATTATTGTCATTATCTAGAATAAAATAATTAATTCTAAGTATAATTTGTTGTTTACAATGAGGTTATTCAGTTTCTAAATTGTTCTGGGTCTATATCTTCTTGGCCCAATATTGAATATGATTTTTATTGCATTATGATCTAAGAACAATGTGCTTACTATTTCCATCTTTCTACAGTTGATTATTAAGTTTTTATGCCCTAGTACATGGTCAGTTTTTGTGTAAGTGCCATGTACTGCAGAAAAAAGTATATTCCTTTCTATCCCCATTCAATTTCCTCCATAAGTCTACCATGTCTAGTTTTTCTAACAATCTACCTCCCTAACTTCTTTCTTGTTTATTTTATGATTCGATTTATCTAGATCTGAGAGTGCAAGGTTGAGGTCTCCCACTAGTAGAGTTTTGCTCTCTATGTCTTCCTGTAGCTCTTTCAACTTCTCCTCTAAGAATTTGGATGCTATCCCATTGGGTGCATACATATTCAGTATTGAAATCACTTTATTGTCTATTGTAACTTTTAGGAAGATATGGTTTCCTTCTTTATCTCTTTTTAATTCTATCTTTTTTTGCTGCTACTTTTTCTGAGATAAAGATTGCTACCCCTCCTTTTTTCACTTCAGCTGAAGCCAAATATATTTTGCTCCAACCTTTTACTTTTACTCTATATGTATCTCTCTGCTTCAAATGAGTTTCTTGTAAGCAGCATATTGTAGGATTCTGGTTTTTAATCCTGTGTGCTATTTGCTTACATTTTCAGGGAGAGTTCATTCCATTCACATTCAAAGTTATAATTACTTACTCTTTATTGTCCTCCATGACATCTTCCCTCTGTTTGTATTTTTCCCTTTCCCCCTTTTATCCATATTCCCAAGTGTTGTTTTACTGTCTTCTGCAACTCTCTTGCAACACTTCAGTGTTTTTGCCCTCCTATATCTTCTTTCCCCTTTCCCTTTCCCCCCTTTTTCCTTTCCTTCCTTCTTTTAGTTCCTTCATTCTCCACTCTCCTTGTCTTCATTCCCCCCTCCCCTTTTCCCCTTTTAATACTTGAATGGTAAGATATTTTTTTTAAGTACTGAGTGTGTAAGTCCACTTTAAGCTCTGTCTAATGAGAGCAAGATGCAAGCGTTTCTAATCTCCTCCCTTCTTCCCCTCCATTACAATAGGTCTTTTGTACCTCTTCATGTAATGAGAATCATCCCATTCAATCCCTTCACTCCTCCTGTCTCTTTCCTGTTCCCCTTTTTAAAGAGGAAGTGTTTTTAAATCATTATATCTAAGCCATAGAAACTCCTGAGTATCCATCACTTCTGGCTAAGTATATATTTTTAATAGAGTTACAATTCTTGAGAGTTGTTTGAGTCTTTCTCCCAAGAAGAGATATAGCCAGTTTCATCCCATTGGGTAGCTAGCAGTCTCATGGCTAAGTCATGAGTGTCCATCAATTCTGGCTAAGTATATTCTCTCTGATAGAGTTATAAATCTCCAGAGTTATGAGACTCTTTTTCCCATGCTGGGATATAGCCAGTTTCATCTTATTGGATAGCAGTTTTTTCCTTTACCTCTCCCCCTTTTTTTACCTTTTTATATGTCTCTTGAACATCTTGTTTGACATCCAAATTTTCTATTTAGCTCTGGTTTTTTTTCATCAGAAATTTTTAGCAGTCTTCCCCTGAAAGAGAAGGCTCAGCTTTGCTGGATAGTGGATTCTTGGCTGCATTCCAAGCTTCCTTGCTCTTTGGAATATCTTGTTCCAGGCCCTTTGTTCCCTTAATGTGTTGATTCACCCAGCTCCTGCATAATCCTAACTGAGGCTCCTTGGTATTTAAATGGCTTTTTTTATGGCTGCTTGTAGAATTTTGTCTTTTATCTGATAGTTCTGGAATTTGGCCACAACATTCCTTGGAGTTTTCATTTTAGGATCTCTTTCCAGAGGGGACTGATGTATTCTTTCAATAATTATTTTGCCCTCTGGTTCTAGGATATCAGGGAAAATTTCCATCACTAAATACTGTAATTTTAAGTCTAGGCTTTTTTTCTCTTCAGTGTTTTCAGGAAGACCTATAATTCTCAGGTTGTCCCTTCTCAATCTATTCTTGAGGTTAGTGGTTTCCTGATGAGGTATTTTACATTTAATTCTACTTTTTCTATTTTTTGGTTTTGTTTAATAGACTTTTGCTGTCTCCTGAAGTCATTAGTTTCCATCGACTCCATTCTTTTTTTTAGAGAAGAATTTTCTTCATTTATTTTTTGCAGCTCCTTTTCAAACTGGTAAATTCTATGTTTGAAAGAGCTTTCCTTTTGACCAATTAAGGTTTTGAGAGAATTACCTTTTTTGTATTTGTTCAATTATATTTTCCAATGATCTGTTTTTTTGTTGCAAGGTTTTTTTTCTCTCCCAAATTTTCCAATTGATTTTTGTTGTTGTTGTTTTTTAGGTCCAATTGATTTTTAAATTCCTTCCTTATTTCTTTAAGGAAGTCTTTCTGTGCTGGAGAGCAGGTCATATTCTCCTCAGAGGTTGTAGGTCTCACTGAGTTAGTGTTTTTTCCTTCCAAGGATTTTTCTATGGATTCTCCTTTCTCTGGCCTTTCTTCATTATTCTAAAACCTTGTGTTGGGGAGGGACTGGTTTACAGGGGTTTGGCATTGGGATCCCTAGAGGCTTTACTCACTGAATGTAATATCTCCAGCTGGCCAGTAGGGAGTGCTGGTTGCTTTCTCTGGAGGGTCTGTGACCTTGATTGAGGCACTCTCCCTTGGTCTAGAGGGAGTGGTTGAAGCTGTTAAATACTTTTGTCTTCAATCAATGTTGGGCTCTACCCTGGGCTGAGTGGATCACTCTCCCTATTGTCAGCTGAGGTAGTTCTGCTGTTGGGCCTTAGCCTGGGGCAGAAGTAATCTGTAATTGTGTTTTTTTCTGGGAAGAGGCTTCAGCTGAAATGGAGATGTGGACTCTTAATTCCTCCTGACCCAAGGGGCTCAGGGATTGTCTTCTGCAACTCTCTTGCTCAGGAACTCTCCCTCCAGCCCTGCTGGCAAGCTCCAGGTGGTCAGTGCCACCACCAGTGCCTCTGCTCCCTAGTTGACCCAAGTCCCCATGGTCTACCAGGCTTTAGCCCTGCCCCTGATCAAGCTGGTTGGGTTCTTAGGCCCTTGGGCTTCCAGACTCCAGCCCTGCCATTAATTAGGCTAATCCACGGTTGATCCAGCCTCCCATGCTCTCACCAGTCTGTGCTCCCAGAAGAGTCTGCCCTCTGCACCCGGACTCACCCACCATCTAGGAAGACAGATCCTGAAGTGGATGTTCTTCTCCTGGCTTTTCTTTCTGGGTTTTGTTGATTGGATTTCTGTTAAGAGGTTTGTTTCATATTATTTATAAGGGAAGATCAGAATACTTTAGAACTGGCCTGTCTTCTCTTCACCATCTTGGATGGAAGTCTAAAGCATTTTTTTATTGTCTACTGATAACTTATCTTTCTTCCTCTGAAAATTGATTATTGATGTCCTTGGACCAGTTTTCAACTGAGGAATAGCTCCTTATTCTTATAAATTTTAAGCATTTTTTATATATCTTAGAAGTGAGATGTTTATCAGATAAAATTGATGCATGTCCCCCTAGCTATCAGCTTCTTTTCTAATTTTAGCTGCATTGTTTTTATTCGTGCAAAATCTTTTTAATTTTATATAATCAAAATGGTTCATTTTATCATCTGTGAATCTCTTTAGCTTGTATTTAATCATGAATTGTTCCTTTATCCATAGTTTTGACCGGTAATTTGTTGATCATCTAATTTGTTTATGTCACCCTTTATATCAAAGTCATGTATGCAATTTGAAGCTTGTCTTATTGTATGGTATAAGATAATATCCTATATCTAGTTTCTGCCAGACTTCTTTCTTATTCTCCCAAAATTGCAGTTAGGTGGTGCAGTGGCTTGAATATTGTCTCTGAAGTAAAGAAGTCCTGAGTTCAAATCTCACCACAGACACTTGATGCTTAATTTGATACTCTGGGCAGGCCAGTTAACCCCAATTGCCTCACCAAAATAATAAATAAATAAATCAGGAATTGAACTCAGATCTAGGAAAGTTTTCCTTGAATAGTTAAATTCTTGCTCTAATTTGCGGTACAATGTGTTTATCAAATACTAGACTACAGTGCTTTTTGCTTCCTTTTTATTATATACCTAAGCTGTTCTAGTTCTATGAAAATCTGTTGGCAGTTTAACTGATACAGTAGCAAGTAAATTGACTTATGAAGTATTGTAATTTTTATTTTTATATTGGTTTGACCTACTTATGAGCAATGAACATTTCCCCAATTATTTAGATATGTCTTTGTGTTAGATGTGTTTTGTAATCTAGACTTTTTTAATATTTTCTGTTTTCTATAGCTATTTAAAATGGAATTTCTTTTTTAACACTTAATATGAGATAAAGTGGATATCCTCCAGAAATGTTAATGATTTGTGTGGATTTATTTTATAACATACAATTTTACTTTTTTTAGTCAATTGTCTAGGGTTCTCTAAGTAAATCATATCTGCAAAAAGTAATCATTTGTTTTCTTTTTTGCTTATTCTTATTTCTTCAATTTTAGCAGTATATTGAATCATAATTTTCATAATGGACATTTTTACATAACTCTCAATTATGTTGGAAAGGTCTCTACTTTATCCTTACTACAGACACTATTGACTCTTGGTTTTAGATAAACACTGGTTATATTAAGGAAAGCATTTATCTTATGTTTTCTATTTTTTTTAAAAAAAGCAACAAATGCTGCAGCTTGTCAATTTTGCATCTCTTGATGTAATCATGTAATTTTCCTCCTGTATTATTGATATTGTCAATTATATTTTAAGTTTTCCCAATTTTCAACCAGCTCTGCATTCCTGAAGTAAGTTTAGACTGATCACAATGTATAATCCTTATATGTTGTTATTAATACACCTTCCCAAGAGTATTTCATGTTCAATTATCAATTCTATGCAGCCGACTCTTAAATCTATATTTCTTATGCTGGTCTCTTCTTGAATCCCCATATCTTGGCAGATGGAGGTTCCAGAGGCCATCTAGTTCCATCTCTATCTAAATGAGAATTCCTTTGACAATAAGCCTGACTAAAGATCACTTAACTTCTCTAGAAAGACTTTCAATGATGAGGAGCTTATTACTTCTGAAAGTTGCCCCTTCTATCTTTGCGAAGTTTTGATAGGTAAGGTTTCTTTCTTATATTTTATTCTTATATATAATCCATTGCTCCAGGGATTTTTCTGCTTCTAGAGTGAGTACAACAAACCTAATAATCTGAACTCTAACATGTTGGTTCTTTCTACCTGGCCCCTTCCACCTGCAAGCCCCTTGAACTTAGCATGCTTGAAATGGAATTTATTATCTTATCCCTCCACCTGGCTCCAAATCTACTCTTCATTCCAATTTCTTATAGGATTTCCTCAGGAATTCAGGTCATTTTGACTTTTATTTTTACATTCCATCCTTACAGTTTCCAACTTAATCTCTTGTTAAATTCTGTCTAAATTACTTCTAAATTACCTGCCTTACTTCCTAATCCCATGGGAAGAATATAATATATTCATCTTGAGATATAAAATCTTCTACAATTTGGATCAAATCTAAATTTCCATGTTTTTTCTCCATCACATTTTTCTTTCTAAGCTCTTTGCTTTAACCAAATTGGACTATAAGGTTTCTCCCCTTTTTTTTATTGAGCTTCCTCATGTCTTCACTTTTAAGTGAGCCATTCCTCTACATCTGCATCTTCATCTAAAGCACAGTCCCTGTATTTACCCTTCTACTGGAAATCTTGTTATCTTTCAAGTCTGTCTTCCATGAAGCTGTTCATTATCTCCCAAATGTTGTTTTTGTCACGTCCCTTTGTGACACTTTATGACTCCATTTGGGGTTTTCTTGAAAAAGTTACTGGAATAGTCTGCCATTTTCTTCTCCAGCTCATTTTTTCAGATGAGGAAACTGAGGCAAACAGAGTGAAGTGAGTTGTCCAGGGTCACATGACTAGTAAATGTCTGAGTGGATTTGAGTTTAGATCTCTTGACTCCAGATCTAGCACTTTGCTGTCCTCATGGGCTCTAATCATTCTCTAATTTTCTAGGAACCCTTTTCTCCAATCACATTCCACTTGATCTATTTGATTCCATTGACTGTAAGGTCTTTGAGAGCAGGCAATTTGTTTAAATACTTACCATTTGTATCCTCAATGTCTAGCATAGTGCAAATGGTAAGTATTTAATAATGCTTTATAGATTTAATTGAATGGAATTAATTAAGGGAAATGAGTAGCAGAACAGGTTTTGTAGGGGTGAAAAAGTAAGGGACCTACCTAAAAAAAAAGTAAATCTTGCTACTTCTTTGGTCTGAAACTCGGATGGGATTAAGGTAAAAGGGATGATTAAATTTGTTTAATTAACTTTACTTACACTGTTATTTGAACTAATAACATGAAAAAGAATGATGAGATCTACACCAAGAACTGCCTTCTAGTCCCACCCCCTCCTTTTACAGATGAGGAAACTGAGGCCTAAAGAGACTAATTCTCCTGAGGTCACACAGATAAGTGATAAAGGTGAGTTTTGAGTCAGGTCCCTTGACTACAAATCCAATGAAGATAATGCTTCTGCTCAGTTATGACTGACTTTTTGTGATTTCTTTTGAAATTTTCTTGGTAGAAGAAAGTGGTTTGCTATTTTCTTCACTAGCCCATTTTTTACAGAAGAGAAAACTAAGGCAAACAGTTAAGCCACTTGCCCAGACTCATACAGCTAGGAAGTATCTGGGGCTAGATTTGAATTCAGGAAGATGAAGTCTTCTTAATTTAAGCCCAAGGCTCTACCTACTGTGTCACCTAGCTGATAAATAGGAGACATTAGAAATAACCTGGCCCTTCTCCTTCATTTTAAAGATAAGAAAACTGAGATTATGGGAAGCAAAAGGAGTTTACTCGGCCTTGAAGGGTCAACATGTGGTCAAACTTGGATTTGGACCTAGGTTTCCCAAATGGATCTTGAGTTTTCTAACCAAACAGATACTCAAACTCCAAATCCAGTGCTTCTTCAACTTTATCATAGTGATTCTCCTGAACAGTAGAAACTGTGTCACTTCTTGTTTTCTTTCAGAGAGATACTTTCAGAGACTTTGGGGGTGTAGCTCTGGTGGGCTCAAAACATTCCCAGGCCCTTTGTTCTCTTGTGGTGGCTTACACTAGAACAGAAGTGGTATTGTCACCATCATAGGCAGCATCTTGGAGTTTCCTGATGATTTATGGACGTGCCTGTAAGAGCAACAACAACATAAAAGGTATTCAGGTAGGAAACTGAAGAGGGACATGGGTTTTCCTGTTTACATACTTCAGACAACAGTTTTATCTTGAAACAAAAAAGTAAGGTTTTTGAAGTCTCCGGCTGCTTTTGTCTTTAGTCATCTGCTTTTGTCTTTAGCCATTGTGAAGCATGGCTAGGCCTCAGGACAGAGATCTCAGACTATTAGACCCCATTCAGTGATACAGCTTTTTCCTGAATCAGGAGTCAAATAACCTGAGCCAGTTAATTATAGGGTGAAATTAAACAAAACAAGACAAACCTGACCACATTTCATGTTACTTCCAAACAAACCTGACCTCGGGGACCTGCTGATCTGGTGGTGGAGGAGCCCTGAAGTCAGCAAACTTGATCAAGAATAGTGGCTACCTCCATTTTGTTTACAGATTAAATTGGTTGAGAAGACTGAGAAAATAAGGACTTTGCTTGATTTGATTCTTGACTTGTGGTTTAAAAGTGTTGAAGGCTTCCCCCTTTTCTTTAACCACCCTACCTCATCAGGACCACCTAAAATAATGTAAATAAACTTCTTAGCTTCTTGGTAATTATATAATGTCATCAACTCTATGTGTGGTTTTTTTTTAAAGCTTGATTATTTTGATCTTATTCTCACAACCACCCTTGGAGATAGAAGTTATTGTTAGCACACAAAGGCTAAATGACTTGCCCAGGATCACACAGTTAGTATCTGAGGTCAGATTGGAATTTGAGCCATCCTCACTTCAGGTCCAGTGTTCAATTCACTCTCTTTCCTAGAGCAAGCCACTGACCCAATTTAACTAGACAGAATGGAACGTTTGATATCTCAGGGATGTTAACCCTACTTAGAAAATCCTGCAGTTTTATCTGGGATAGTTGAAATCAACCTCTCCATACACATACACAAAATAATCAAGCTTAAAAAAACCCACACGTAGAGTTAATGATACTATATAATTACCAAGCAATGAAGGAGCTTATTCACATAACTAGTTGGTCCTGATGAAGTGAGGTGTAAAGTACTTTATTAACCTTAGAGAGATATATAAGATAAGAGCAATTCAATCAGAAGGTACTCTGAGAGGATGTGAAATTGACTTGAATAGCATTACATCATTGATAATGTTAAGGATTATAAATGCACATTTAAATACATGAAAAGTAGAGAGTGAGGAAAGAGGAGATGAGTCTGGTTTTGGGTCATTAATAGGGGGTGGAGGGGAGCTTAATTTTTCTCTCCTTTCCTTGAATGAAATGGCAATAGCATAATGATTGGAGCCCATTTTTCTCTGTTGAGACTCTAGGTATCAGCACCAACTCACCATGATGTTGCATGATTAGAAATAGGTCAGCCTGTGTTTGTGAGTGGTTCTTAATTGTGATAAAAACACATTCCAGCCAAAGTAGGTCAGGTCAGAGTGTCCTGTAGAGGATACTTTCTCTACCTTTGAGAAGTGAACACAGATTACATTTAAAAGAAATAAAGAGAGAAAAATTATCACACTGAAAACAAGGGAAGAGAGTTAGAATTAGATTAAGTTTAAATAGTTGGGAAATAGCACTACCCCCAAAGGAAGCCCATTTAAATGGTCATTGTTTGAAATGGGACTGTTACAGAAACAAAATTATAATTTGTTGTATAATGGAAAGAAGGTTGGGTTTAAAGTCAGAGGACCTGGCCTCAAATTTTCTCCTCTTGCCCTATATTATCTGTGTTACTTTTCTGGAAGTGAACTTCTTTATCTCTAAAATGAAGAGGTTAGCCTAGATCTCTCTGGTTTCTCCCAAATCTAGATTGATGAAGGGGGGATAGAAAACTATTCTTCTGCTGATCAAGGATGTGATCAGAATTTTGTTCCTTCCATTTTCCCCTCTCTCTTCTCTCTCTTTCTTTGCTCTCTGGAGAGCTTATGACAGTTTTGCTAATTTGGAATGTCTGATAATACACTTTGGCACACTAATCATGAAGAATGCTTGTGCTAAGAAAATTAACTGATTAAAAGTTATTTCAGGAAGGTAGTGGTAGAATTTAAGGTATCATCTGATGCTTGAAAAGTACCAACTAGGTACCAGTAAAATACAAATAAAATAAAAAGTACCAACAAAACTACCAATAGGATAATTATAAAATTTTCTCATCTATTTGTTTATTAAAATAGGTTTCTTAAGTATTCTATGTTAAGAAACATGTTGTTAATTCTAATTAATGTATGTATTTAAAGTAATACAATTATATATCTTGTAAAATATCCTATAATTCAATCTTTAAAAAAAAATCTAGGTTAGGCTTTCCTATCAATTAATTTGAATTAGTTTAATTTGATTTTTTTTTCCAAAAAGGGAAGAAAGGTTGCTTTAAATCACTATCTTGTGCTAGTCATTCTTTCAGATGTTTTGGGACCAGTATACCCTAAACCTGATGACCTCCAAAAACTTCTGTTCTTGAAGCAGAGCAAAGGGAAATGATTATGTTGGACTTGAAGGTCTGTCCCAAAGGGTGCCCTTTGGGACAGACCAGATTAGTTCATAGAACATCACCCATACACAATGAGTACTTTCTTAGCCATTCCTTGGGGGGGGGTAGCACCCCTGTATCATATATATCGGAGAATATTCTTGTCCAGCCCATTATGGAAGTGCATTTAAGCAAGGTCCTCTGGAGTAGAGATCTCTCTCTTTTTCTTCTATGCATTTTCTGATCTTTCTCTCTCTAAGCTAGGAGACAGTGATTCCAGCCTATGCCACTGGAACAATATGGCCCCAGCTCTATGTGGCTTATTTATGTTTATTTACACTTTTCTCCTCTCTTCTCCTGAGCTCCATGCCATTTCTCTCTCTACTTTCCTCTAAGTTCTTTCCTTTGTTGTTTGTGTACTTGTAACTGAATTCTTTCCTATTTCTGTGTTGTCTGTGCTTTGTAGATTGGGAAATAAAAATCCTAAACTTTTCCAACCCTGGGGTCAATTGTGAGTTCACTTTCAAGAACCCTGATCTTTGTAGTGGCACCACTCATTTACCCATCATCATTCTTTTATATCATTAATTTAAGAAGGTGGTCATTAGTAAATGGGTCAAGTTTCCTATAAAAATCACCAGGCTACTGTTTCTGAAGACAATCAGTTCAGGTTGTGCCAGAGAAAGAAGGATTAGAGAGGTCCTCCTTTCTACATAGCACCATTCTGGCTAAGGATTTAGGTAATCCTTAGCCAAAACAGAAACTCTAGAAATCACAGTGTCTTTGATTGGCCCATAAAGGAGAAAGTTTTCTTTAAAAAAAAAGCTGACTGGAAGTTGACCAATTTGTCATTTAGGCCAAACCACTGCTGTTGGGGTCAAACTAGACTACATATGGAAACTTGCTGTTCCAGGAAAGAAGAAACCTGTCTATGTATTCTACTTAATCCAGAAATGGTTAACTTGCGATCTCTCAACTAAAATGTATACTGTGGATAGGAAGCAATCTTTTGTGTTATCTGTAAATCTCCAAACCAGAAAGCAAATTTGGCCTCCTTTTACTTGAACTGATGCACCGTTCTTGTAAATTTTTTGGGGGGGGGGTAGGGGAAAGTGAAGGTAATGGCATATTCAGATGTGACTAGTAAGTGAAAAAGAAAAATGTTAACAATTATAATAACTGACATCTCTTTGGAATTTTAAGAATTCTCAAGCACATTGATTATGAGATTTAATTTTACCTTCACAATAGCCCTGGGAAGTAGTTGCTATTATTAACCTCATTTAATAGATGATGTTGAGAGAGACCGAGAAAGACTTTTCAAAGTAAGTTTTGAACCCATGATTTTTTTCTTAACCCTGATGATTAACTACTTCAATCTATACAACATCCTCCTATGTCTCAAATGCAGATTTATGATCTGACACAAACCATTATTGTTACAGATTTATCTTTTATGAAGGGAAAAAAATTATTGAGGGGGGAAGATATTTCTAGTCAATGGATGTCTGGGTTTTTGGCAGAGGAATCCAGAAGAACCTTTTAAAGACCCATAAAACTGGTATTGTTAAGGAGAACATGAGAAGTATCTGTGAATTAATTACCTTTGCCTGAGCTAATAGAATTTTGAATTCTCTTCCTAATTGGTTTTTCCCCTCCTTGGAATCATCTCTTTTTCCTGAAATCTTACCCATCCTTCAAGTCCCAGATTAAATGCCACTTTCCCCACAAAGGACATGAAAGTTTCATGGGAATGGTACCATAAGGTCAGGTAAGGATCCCCTCTATCATCTGAAACAACTCAGAAATGGAGCTTTGGTTGGCAGAGAATGTCTAAAGCCTGAACATCAGTTTAACCTTCAAGTTCTGTGAACTACATATTAAGAATTCTCTGATAGGGGCAGCTAGGTGGCGCAGCGGATAAAGCACCAGCCCTGGAGTCAGGGGTACCTGGGTTCAAATCCAGTCTCAGACACTTAATAATTACCTAGCTGTGTGCCCTTGGGCAAGCCACTTAACCCTGTTTGCCTTGCAAAAGAACCTAAAAAAACAGAATTCTTTGATAAAATATAAATATGTCAACTGTTTCAAAAATCTTCTAAGAATAAAGGTCAGTAAGTTACTTAACATACTAAATTATGAAATGACTGTAATATGTCCACTATACTATGTCCTTAGCATTAGAGAATTAAAAAAAGGAAAACAAACATGCCTTGCCTTGAAGGAGCTCCCAATCTAATGGAGAGGTAATATGTAAACAACTATGAGCAAAGTGGCTGTAGATAGGATGTAGTGAAAATAATCAACAGATGGAAGACATTAGAATGACGAAGGATTTGTAAAGCTTTCCTATAGAAGGCAGGATTTTCCTCTGAGACTTAAAGGAAGTCTTCATGATCAAGATTTTTAGCCTCAGAGAGTTACAGGTTTAAAAAGTATTAGTATATTAGTATATTTAATTGGATGAAATTAGGAAAATATGCCCATTGTGTTTTGGTCTGTAGCAATTAACATTATTTCACAAGAACACATTAAATAGTAAGGTAACCTTGGGCAAATCATCTGACTTCTCTAGGAGTCAGTTTTCTCATCTACAAAATGAGAAGCCAAATCAGGTTTGAAGGTACCTTCTAACCCTAATATACTATGACTCTGAGAAAGCAAGGGCTCTAAATCTGAAATTGTATCGAATTTAGTTTTAAAATTTAATATTTATTTTTCCCAATTACTTGTACAAAAATTTTTAACATTAATTAAAAAACTTTTTTTGAGTTGCAAATTTTTCCCTCCTTCCCTTCCCTGTTATTGAAAAAGCAAGCAATTTGATATGTTATACATGTGCAATCGTGTAAAACATTTCTATATTAATCACATGAAAGAAACAAAGACAAAACACCTCTAAAGAAAATAAAGTATGTTTCAATCTGTATTCAGTTTTTCCTCTGGAATGGATATCATTTTTCTATTAAGTCCTTGTCTTGGGTCATTGTATTGCTGAGAATAGCTAAGTCATTTACAGTTGATCATATTATATTTCTGTTCCTGTACACAATGTTCTGATGGTTCTGCTCATTGAACTTTCCATAAGTTCATGTAAGCCTTTCTAGAATTTTCTGAGAGCATCCTGCACATCATTTAAAAAAATTTAAACCTATTTCCATATTAGTCATGTAAAAGAAGAAACAGAACTAAAGGAAAAAATACATGAGAAATAAAGAAAAAATGTTAAAGAAATTTTTTTAACTGCACATAGTATGCTTCCGAACACCATATTTTTTTCTCTAGAAGTGATGACAGTTTTCATCACAAGTCTTTTAGAATTATCCTTGATAGTTGAACTTGCTGAGAGGAATTGAGTCCATCAACATTGATCATCTCACAATGTGAATATTAATGTTCTCCTAGTTCTGCTCACTCTATTTAGCATCAGTGCAAGACTTTCCAGGTTTTTCCAAAGTCTACTGGCTCATGATTTATTATAGAACAATAGCATTCTATCACAATCATATATCATAGTTTGGCCATTATTCAATTTGTGGGCATCCCCTCAATTCCCAAATCTATGCTTCTACAAAAAGAGCCACTATAAATACTTTTGTCCATGTGGATCTTTTTTCCTTTTTTATGAACTCTTTGAGATGCAGACCTTGTAGTGGTATTGCTGGATGAAATTTTTATTATATTATTAAATGATGGATGCATTTTTTAAATTTTCTTTTGGACATAGTTTTTAAATTGCCATCTATAATGATTGGAGCAGTTCACAACTCCATCCACAGTGCATTAGGGTTCCAGTTTTCTCACATTTTCTCCAACATTGATCATTTTTCTTCTTTTGACATTTTAGCCACTCTAAGAGCTGCACATCTTCTTTTAGCACCATAGTATCCCATCACAATCATATACAAGAATTTGTTCAGCCACTTCCCAATTGATGGACATCCCCTCAATTTCCAATTCATTGTCACAACTAAAAGAGATGCTATAAATATTTTTGTACATAGATAGTTTTCCTTTGTGTTTTTTTAAATCTCTTTGGAATATGGACCTAGGAATTCTGTTTCTTGATCAGAAGGTATCATAGTTTTATAGCTCTTTGGGCATAGTTCTAAATTTCTCTCCAGAATGGTTAAACCAATATACTGCTTCACAAATAGTGTATTAGTGTTTCATTTTTCCCATATCACCTCCAACATTTCTCATTTTTCTTTTCTATCATCTCAGACAATCTGATAGCTGTGCGGTAGTAACTCAGAGTTGTTTTAATTTGTATTTTCCTAGTGAAAACTGCTTGCTCATATTCTTTGACAACTTATTATTTGAGGAATGGTTTCTATTTCTATAAATTTGACACAGTTCTCTATATATGTGAGAAATGAGGTCTTAGAGGAAAACTTGCTAAAGGTTTTTTTCATAGTTATGATTACTATAAACTTCCCTCCATCAAATTATTTCCCTTTTATTCTATTCTCTCTTTCTCTATTCACCCTAAGCATTCTCAAAAATGTTTTGCTTGTGATTTTTGCTTTCACTGATCAGTCCTCCTTTCTATCAGCTCCACTCCCTTCTCTTATACCTTTCCTCTCCTACTCTCTGTAGTGTAAGACAGATTTCTACATTCAACTGAATATTTCTGTTATTCTCCCTTTCAGTCAATTTTGCTGAGAGTAAGGTTCATGTGCTCTCCCCCTACCTTGCCTATCTTCCCCTTTACTGTAAAAGCTCTTTTGAACTTCTTAGGTCAGAAAATTTACCCCAGTCTCTCTCTCTCTCACTTTCTCCTTCTAACAATTCATTCTTTTTTCTCATTCCTTAATTTTTTTAAGATAATTGTTCCATCATATTCAACTCAGACCCAAGTCTTCTGTCCATATACTCTTCCTAATTGCTCTTAATAATGAGAAAGTTTTTAGGAGTTACAAGGAAAACTCTGTAGAAATGTACACAATTTAATCTTGTTAAATTCCCTTATTATTTCTCTTTCCTGTTTAGCTTTTTATACTACTCTTGAGTCATGCATTTGAAAGTCAGATTTTCTATTTAGCTCTGGTCTTTTTATCAGCAATGCTTCAAAGTCCTCTATTTCATTGAATATCCAATTTTCTCCTCAAAGGATTAATGTTTTGTTGGGTAGTTAATTTTTGGTTATAATCCTAGCACATTGGTCCTCCGAAATATCCTATTCCAAATTCTAAGATCCTTTAATTTAGAAACTGCTAAATTGTTTCTTAAAATATTGTGTCTAGGTGCTTTTTAAAATTGTAACTTTCAGGTAGTACAATAATTCTTACATTATCTCTCCTGTATTTATTTTCCAGATCAATTGTTTATCCAATGAGAAATTTAATTTTCTTTTTTCATTCTTTTGATTTTGTTTTTATTGTTTCTTGACTATGGACTTAGGATTATTATTGTATATTCATTAGGTTTGTTTGTCATAATAACATTTAACTTAAAAAGCCAAAACAAACAAATCCAGTCCTAGGAAATTAATTGCCAGTCATTTCTTGTTAGTGAAATAATGGTCAGTGGTCTGAAAGGCAGGATTCTTAGGTAATATTCAAGATGTAGCCCTTAATGTGTTTGCCATCTCAGGCTATTTCTCTCTCTTTTAAACTTATTTATAATTTATGGAATGAAAAAAAAATCTTATAACATAGTATAACAAAAAAAGATGATTGCACACAAAACTACAAATTCATGATGTACAACTTACAATTTTTAAAAATATATAGTAGATATATAAATTTCTTCCTTTCTTTTTCCTCTCCTCCCCATGACTATTATTAGATACAAATGGGTATATACATATACATATATATATATTAAATTATTCTACATATATTTATTCCTATTCATCATTTGGATACAGATACCATCTTCCTTTATGTCCTTTGTAATTAATTTGGATATTTGTAATTGTCAAAATGACTAATTTGCTTAAAATTGTTCTTAAAACAATATTGCTGTTAATATATACAACATTTTTGGTTCTGCTCATTTTGATCTTCATTATTTTGTGCAAATTATCCATGTTTTTCTAAAATCATTGAGTTCATCATTTCTTACAGCACAGTATTCCATCTCAATTGTACACTACTGTCCCATGCCATAGTTAATAACTGAGACTTTATGATTGTAACTAAGCTCTATATCCCTTAAAATATTATACTTAGCAATTGACACCCTCTAGCTGTGAATGAGGGTAGAGGCTTTTCCTACTTTATTCAACTTGACTTCAGAAATATTTCCCAAATTAAAACACTGAGTACCTGACTTTCTATTGCCAAATGGGATGAGGCCCTTTATCAAGAGATGTGGCATCCAATGAGCTGTGTGAACTGAACTGAAGCAATTTTAACATCCTCTCCCTTAAAATTAATGATTATTTTATGTATATATATATATACATACATATATATATGTATATATATGCATTTGTGACCTTATTTATTTGGAAAGAGCAGACAGAGCTTTCAGATTTTGTTTCTTTTTTTCTTAATTTCATATTTTTCATCAAGGAAAATCTATTTCCATTACACCCTCCCATTAGAAAAAAAAAACAAAAATAAAACCTTTTTAACAAATACGCATAGTCAAGCAAAATAAATTCCTCTATTAGTCACATCCAAAATAAAATGTTTCATTTTACACCCTGAGTCCATCTCTTCTCTGAGAGGATGTGGGCTGATTTTTCCTCATTAATCTTTTGGAATCCTGGTTGGTTATTACAATGATCAATTTTTTATTCCTGTTTCATAAAGAAGAAAGGAGTGGTGAGAAAGAAGTGTATTCAGCGCTAGTTCTCCAAGTTCAATATCTACTTCTGCACATTTTCTCTTTCCTTTTCTCAGGAAATTCTTATTCTTCCTTTCTTCCCTTTTAAATATCTCCTTATAATCCAATCAAGATTAGGATTTATTTTGTTTAGGCTTGATGCTTCTCTTAATCTACCCTCCAGTTTGTCCCCTACCTCCACCTCCCTTCTCTTCTTTTCCTTCCCTGTTGAGCAAAATATATTTCTGTACCCAGTTGTATGTTCAAGTCTGCTTACTCCTCCTCTTCTTTTTTGCTGTGTTTATATAATTTGCATATCCAAATTATGTGCGATAGTTAACACCTTTCCCATCTTCTCTGGCATATTACTTTCCCTAATTTTTTAAAACCTTTAAATATCATTAAAACATTTTTTTTAGGTTTTTGCAAGGCAAATGGGGTTAAGTGGCTTGCCCAAGGCCACACAGCTAGGTAATTATTAAGTGTCTGAGACCGGATTTGAGTCCAGGTACTCCTGATTCCAGGGCCGGTGCTTTATCCACTATGCCACCTAGCCACCCCCATTAAAACATTTTAAAGAATAGTCCTGTAACCAAGATCAAAAGAAATATAGTAAATTGGGAAACAATTTTTATAATTAGTATTTCTGACAAAGGACTCATTTCTAAAATAAATAGAGAACTGAGGCACATTTATTAAAAAACAAACAAACCATTACCCAATTGACAAATGGCCAAAGGATATGCAAAGGCAATTTACAGATGAGGAAATCAAAGTGATCCATAGTCATATGAAAAATTGGTCTATATAATTACTTATTAGAGAAATGCAAATTAAAGCATCTCTGAGGTACCACCTCATGCCTCTCAGACTAGCTAATATGACCAGAAAGAACAATGATCCATGTTGGAAGGGATGTGGGAAATCTGAGACACTTGGACAATGCATTGTTGGTGGAGCTGTGAACTCATCCAGCCTTTCTGGAGAGCAATTTGGAATTATACCTAAAGGGCAACAAAAATGTGAAAACCCTTTGATCCAGCAATACCACTACTGGGTCTATACACTGAAGAGATGATGAAAAGGGTAAAAACATCACTTGTACAAAAATATTCATAGCAGTCCTGTTTGTGGTGGCAAAGAATTGGAAATTGAGTGAATGACCATCAGTTGGGGAATGGCTTAATAAACTATGGTATATGTATGTCACGGAACACTATTGTTCTATGAGAAACCAGGAAGGATGGGACTTCAGTGAAGCCTAGAGGGATTTTCATGAACTTAATGCTGAGAGAGATGAGCAGAACCTGAAGAACATTGTATACCAGAATAGCAAGGTGGGGTTGATGATCAATATTAATAGACTTGCTCATTCAATCAGTGCAATGATCAGGGACAATTTTGGGCAATCTGTGATGGAGAATACCATCTGTATCCAGAGAAAGAATTGTTGACTTTGAACAAAGACCAAAGACTATGACCTTCAATTTAAAAAAGCATATTATCTTATTATGTAAATTTTCTATCTCTTATATTTTGCTTTTTCCCCCCTTAAGGATATGATTTCTCTCTCAACACATTCAATTTAGATCAATGTATAGCATGGAAACAATGTAAAGGCTAACAGACTGCCTTCTGCGGGGGATGGGGGAGGGAAGCAAGATTGGGGAAAAATTGTAAAATTCAAAAAATAAATAAATTTTTAAAAAAGAAAAAAGAATAGTCCTAGACCTTTGTTTTTTTTAGATGCCTCTATGACCCATGATGATGCTAAGATTCCAAGGGAAAATATTTAGAATTTTAGAAGTAAACAGTTCATCCTTATTAAATTCCTATTGAATACTCACTCATATTTCCCCTTTTAGGTTCCTTTTGACTCCTGTTTTTGCATTTCAGTGTTTACACTATGCTCTTATCTTTTCATTAGGAATACTTAGAAATTCTTTATTTTATTAAAGATTCCTTTTTAGTTGTTTTTATGTAGTGTTTTCCCTATTAGAATGTAAGCTCCTTGAGGTCAGGGATTATCTTTCTTTATGCTGTTATTTTCAGCATTTAACATGATACCTAGTATAAAGCAAGTACTTGGTCAATGCTCCTTAAATTGACTTGGTTGTAAGATTATGTATTTTTGTCCAATATCCCCACTTCTTTATAGTGGTACCTGCTAAATCTTGTGTGATCTGGCCTGTAGCTCCTTTTGACTTGTACGTCCTCTGCATTCTTTCTTTTTGGCTATTGGCAGTATTTTGTATCTTTGGTTATCTTGGTCCTAAAACCTCTTCTTTTTGGTGTTTCTTTTACAAAATGACTAGTAAATTCTATTTCTTTTTGACTTCTAAAAGATACTAAGAGATCTGGGCAATTTTCTTTCAAGAAATAAAATGTCTGAACTCTGTTTTTGAAAGCATATCTTTCAGGTAATACATTGATTCTTAGATTATCTCTTCCATCTGTTTTACAAGTCAGTTGTATTTTGTTATGAGATACATTATACTTTCTTTTATAATTTTGATCGTTATAATATTTCTTTTTGTCTCAAAGAGTCATTTACTTATAATGAGTTTCTGATTTTTAAATCTATTGCTTGGGTAAAGTTTGGTACTTTTGGTACCAAGTTGTTAATTTTCTTTCAAACTGGCTCTTCCATAACTCTCACTTCATCTGTCTCAAGAATTCTTTCATTTGTAGTCAAATTGTATTTTTTGAACCTTTGTTATGTTATTATTATTATTACTATTAAATTACCCTATAAGAATAATTTTCTTTTAATTTGACTTTTGAGCAGTGTCCTTGTCATCACTATGGCTCTTCATTGGAGGATTATTTTTTATTTTCTCATTCTTCCTGCATTATTTCCTGACTTTGGAGTTAGTGTTAGAACTGGTCCTATACTTCTGGAAGCAATGGCTGGTCAATATTTGATGCTGTTGTGTATCTTCTAGGATCCCGTTGTTACTTTCTCATGGAATTACATTTTCCCCAGGATCTCAGGGAAAAATCATGCTGATCTATACATTTTCAAACTTTCAGTGTATCTAGAATCGTTTGACTCTGAGTCAAAGCATAGTTGACTGTATCTTAGCTTTGCAAGTTAATGATCTCAGTCTAGGTATGAGCAATACAACTTTGAGCTTGTCCCTGTTTGGAGCTTCAGTAGACTGTGTCTGAACTTAGCTACAGTTAATTAGTCAGAAAACTGCAGGCTAAGAGGAATAGCACTGTAGGTTCCATTTAGATTTAGTCTTCTTGTCTTGGTTGTTCTTCTACATGCTTCAGACTAAGGTGACCTTGACAAAAAAAAATGACTCACAGATTTTTGTTTTCCTGATAGTGTGCATTTTCTAGGTATTTGGGGAGTGGTTGTAGGGGAGAGCTAAGGTCTATAATTTCCTTCAGTATAGCCATCTGGACTAGTCTCCCTAAAGTCTGTTTCTTGATCTCCACACTCCACTCTTCCACACTTATTCTTTTGACTACTAGACAAAGTTTTTTAGCCTGGATTTCTTATTTCAATAGTTGAGTAAATGTATTTCAAAATAATTAGTTTCCTTAACAATCTTAAACATCTTAATTATTTCATTTGGAAACTTTTGTAAGGAATTCATAGCCTTCATCAAATTGCCAGAGGGATCTTTAACACAAAAAGTAGTCAAGAACTCTTGTTCTAGGCATTGTTCTGACACTGCCTTTACTTTCTTGATGAGAGTTTGATCTCTATTCTGAATTCCTCATTTGCAAAATATAGAGGAGAAGGAGAGAATATGGAAGTTATTACCTCCTAATCCCTCTAAGGGAAGAGAACATAAAACTTCTCTTCTGGTGAGCAGAGAAGTGATAAAAATATGTTCTCTCTTTTTCCCGCTTCATCTACCTTCTGTCTCATGTAGGAAAGCTCATTTGAACTCATTTCTAGGTATATATCATTGGGTCTAGGAAGGAAATCCATTATAATACCTTTTTTAGGGCAATGGAGTTAAGTGATTTGCTCAAGGCCACACAGCTAGGTAATTATTAAGTGTCTGAGACTGGATTTGAACTCAGGTCCTCCTGACTCCAGAGCCAATGCTCTAGGTGCCCCCATTGTAATAGTTTTTTTTAACAGGAATAATGTATTTTATACCTGCATATCTACATATATATATATATATGTAGATATACGTATATACATATATATATATATATGTGTGTGTATCTATGTATAAGTATATTATTTAATATTATTGCTAAGGATTCTATTTTAATTATATATGAGTGATTTTTGATAGGTGACACAGTTGATAAAATGCTGAGCCTGAAGTCAGGAAGACATTTTTGTGAATTCAAATCCTGATCCAGACAAATATTAGTTGTGTGAACTGAGGCAAATCACTTAACCCTGTGTGACTTAGTTCTTTATTTGTAAAATGAAGTGGAGAAGGAAATGTCAAACTACTCCAATCTTTGCCAAGAAAACCCCAAATGGGGTCATGAAGAGTTGAAAAACAATGGAAGAAAAGCTGATTTAGATAGATTGGTATATTTATTGTTAGGCTAAGAATTCTCTTTTGGTCTATATGCTAATAAACTCCATTAATGACCTTTTCTCTTTGAATTCAAAGTGACATAATTATTTTGTATTATTCAGCTCTGAAGCCATGCTATGACTAAGACTGAAAAGATTTCTGAATTCCTGATTCCTTTATTGTTTCGAGTATGCAGTAGAGTCAACAGCTGGTAGAAGTTAGGGGATTTTCTCTTCCATTTGGATGTTTAATACCTTCTGCTTGGTAAAGCATTGTATTTCCCACTGTTAGGATGGAAAAACTGAAGATGGGTTGAGAAATAATCTTAAATCTTAAAGGGATATCTTTAATAAAAATTAATTTAAAAAAATCTTAAAGGGAATGTTGTGCTCAGGGTTCAAATAGAACTTCACTGTCCTGGGCCATCAAGGCTCTTACTTTTCTCCTTTGGGCCACAGGACTACAGTGACACCATGACCACCTTCCCTGGAGGAATAATGTGCTTCTGTTGTTACAGTAAGTAGAGATGGATAGTTTCAGAGAACACTGTTTAATTCTTCTACAGTTTCAGATTTTTCGGCCCCCCACCTTGTGTCTCTCTCCCCTCTTTTTTTTCAAACACAATTTAAGACCTTGAAGGTAATGATTTTGTGTACTCTGACTTTTTTTTAAGATTAACTTTTGCTAACAAAGAAATTAAAGGCAGGAAGTGGGTTTATGTCAGTCACTTTCAGATTTCACTTTGCCATGTAAAATGAAAGTGGAGAACAAGAGACACCTATTTTAGAGGGTGGCTTTTGATCTGTTCTGAATATGCTCACAGAGATGGAGGTGGATCTTTACCCCCAAACTGTTCTGCCATCTTGGCTGGACATAGGAAGATGACCTATTGGGCACCTTACTGACTTTCCTTGACTTAGTAAGGATGAGATCACTTCCCTTTTCTTCAAGAATGAAGAACTAAAAGTGTTACCTAAAAAGAATAAAGTCATAGAATCCTATGTTTGAAGAGACTTTACCAGTCATTTCTGTTCTAACTTCCCCCTTGTTTTAGAAATCCCCATTCTTGCATCTTTGACAGGATCATCCACTTGATTACTTTCTTTCCATATTAGCCATTCCACTTTGGGGGCATTTGTAGTGCTTAGGAAATTTTTCCCTCTCATCTTTTTCTTTCTTTCCCCCCCTTTTTTTGTAGGGGCAATATGGGACATTGACTTACCCAAAGTCAAACAGCTAGTATGAATTAAGTGTCTGAGCTCAGATTTGAACTCAGATCTTCCTGACTCCAGGGCCACTGTTCTATTCATTTTTCCACCTAGCTGCACACTATTTTTTCCCCCTCTCATAAGTTGTAGTCTTCCTTCCTGTTAATGTCCTCATACCTTTCTTGATTCTTCCCCTTGGCACAACAGAGAATAGTTAATTCTTTATTAGATCAGATGATTTGTTGAGATCATAAAAATCCACGGTTGAAATTATATAAATCCACGAAGTCTCTTCATGGTAGATGTTCAAATAATTGAAGGTAGACATCATGCTACTTACTCAATAAATCATTTATTAAACTACTATATTTGAGGAGTATTGTTCTAGGCAATACAGTCTAGATACAAAAGGAAAATAGATCTTGTCCTACAAAGATTTGCCTTCTAATGTGAGAGACAACATGGATATCCAAAGGCAAATATAAAACATGTACAAAGCAGATACAAGGGATTGGAATTGGAGTGGGGAAAACCCCCTGAAGATGGGAGATCTTGACCTACCACTGTAAAAACAGAAGATGGAAGAGCAAATAGATCAGCATGAACTGATCTTTTGCCTATATGGGGAAAAATAATGTATAAAAGACTGGAAAAGCAGTTGGCTGAGATCATACAGGAGATAAGTAAAAGAAACAAGATTCAATTCCAGCTTCTCTGACTCCAAATCCAGTTCAAGGAGTAAAACATCAAGTTAAAAAAAGAAAAATATAAGGTTAAAGTCAGGAAGAGCTTCCTAATAATTAGAGTTATCCAGAAATGAAATTGGTTAGCTCAAGAAGGGGTGTGTTTTCTCTCTTTGAAAGTCTTTAAGCAAAGGATGAATGAGCATTTGTTGGGTATGTTATAGTGGGAATTTGTTATGATTTGGACTCTATAACTAATGAGGTCTTTTTCAGGTATAATATTCTTTGATGCTGTGACATCAGTCATGAACACCAAGCTTTTTGTCATTTTAACCTTATTAGCACATTTTTTAAAAATAAAAAAAGCTCTGTGAATAATGAGTTTTTCAAATGTACTCAAGACTGCAAATGCATCTATGGTCTCAAAATTGTGGGTATTTCCTCTAAATAATACTGTAGCTTTTTCTCTTCTCTTCTCTTCTCTTCTCTTCTCTTCTCTTCTCTTCTCTTCTCTTCTCTTCTCTTCTCTTCTCTTCTCTTCTCTCTCTCTCTCTCTCTCTCTCTCTCTCTCTCTCTCTTCTCTTCTTCTCTTCTCTTCTCTTCTCTTCTCTTCTCTTCTCTTCTCTTCTCTTCTCTTCTCTTCTCTCTCTCTCTCTCTCTCTGTCTCTCTCTGTGTCTCTCTCTCTGTCCCCTCTCTCTCTCTCTCTCTCTCTCTCTCTCTCTGTATCTCTCTCTCTGTCCCCTCTCTGTCTCTCTTGCTCTCTGTTTCTCTTTCTGTCTTTCTGTCTGTCTGTCTGTCTGTCTGTCTCTCTCTCTCTCTCCCCTTTCCTGCCTTTATTCTTTCTTTCATTCCTCTTTCCATCTCCCTCTTTCCTTCCTTCCTTCCAAAGATCTTGGTACACATTTTTCACATGTAAAGTAAAGAGTAGCTGAGTTAAACCCTTCTCTGAAAACTATAAACCCTTGAGAAGCAACTCTTTCATGCCAAGCTAGGATTGCTTGATTAACGCACTTTTTCTAGTCCTTGGGAAACTCTTGCTCCTCTCAGCCCAAGGCAGTTCATCTTTGGACCCAATCCAGTAATCTGAATTCCAACTAGTCTCTGGTTATGAAGAATGATTGCCTGGGATTCTAATCTCTCCCAAAGGCTTGAGGACTAAAGACACTTATTTGGTAGAAGTAGTATTGAGACAATTTTTAATTAACAAAACAAAATGAAAACAAACAATAATTGGAGCTAGTCAAAAACAGAACACACCATCTTTACAGGCGGTGGATTCCTCTCAAGGGTGTGTTGGAGCCAGCTTCAACCAATAAGTAAGAATTTATTGTAAAATTTTCGGTGTGAATGTTTATATCATAGAAATTGACAAATGCCACTAATCAGAATTTGATATATTGTTTTGTTCACTGTCTAGACTCAAGAATGATGGACCAGGGGTGACTAGGTGGTGCAGTGGATAGAGCACTGGCCCTGGAGTCAGGAGTACCTGAGTTCAAATCCGAACTCAGACACTTAATGATTACCTAGCTATGTGGCTTTGGGCAAGCCACTTAACCCCATTGCCTTGCAAAAACTTAAAAAAAAGAGTGATGGACAAAATGTTAATAATGCAGAATAAACTTAAAAGTATATCCTGTATATAGCTTGGAGAGCTTGGTTTAAAGCATGTGCCAGGATACCACCAAGCAAAGGCAGGATGACCACTGAACCCATGTACATTAGAGGGATTCTTGTTCAGGTAGAGGTTGAATTTGATAAGCTCTGAAGTATTTCCAAATAGACAATTCTGTGACTTTGAGAAAATCATTTTAACATACATTCTCTAACCCTTCAATCTAAATGTTTTACTAATTCAATTCAGCTCAATACTTCTCATGACTTCAGAAAATTATGCAGGATGCTAGGGAAGATAAAGAGATGAAAAGAGCAATCCTTGTTCAGGGGAGTAAAGATTATTTACAAAAAAAACCCCTTTCATTAAATATCAGAGATTTATTCATTTATAGTTCTTAAAAGAACAGAAAGCAAAAATTTAAATGAGAAATATTAATGTTTAATGTTAACAATATATTGAGCTTACATATTTAGATTATTTTAAACCTTGCTACAGTTTAGGGAGCAGCTAGATGGTGCAGTGGATAGTGCACTAGCCCAGAGTCAGGAGGACATGAGTTCAAATATGACCTCAGACATTTAATAATTACCCAGCTGTGTGACCTGGGGCAAGTCACTTAACTCCAATGCTTTGTAAAAAAACAAACAACAAAAAAGAAACTTGATACAGTTTAATTAGACATTTATTGAACACTTACAAAATGGAAGACACTGTGTAAAGCCTTGGGAATAAAAACACAGTCCTTAATAAATGTTTTTACTCATTTATTCACCCATTCCCCTCATAAAATCTATAAAAATAGTCGGCATTTATAGAGGATTTTCAGTTATAAGTGCTTTTAACATGTAATGTAAAGTTTTGCTATGAAATTCATAAAGTCTATGCTTTCCTCACTTGACCCTCTTGATAAGAGGGAAGGTGAGGCCAAAAACCTCATAGTTCACTCTTGCTAGGACTAGCTCAGAGGCAGTACTTCCTTCTAGTCTTTTTTCTTTCTTCTCCTCTTTTCCTTCCTCTTCCCCCTCCTCTTTATCCTCCTCTCCCTTCTTTCTTACTTTCCCTTTTTTCCTTTCTCTGAAATCAGGGAAGCAACAAAGGGTCTAAAGTCCTTCTCCTAAGAGAGTCAAATACTAGGGTCAAGTGTTAATTAAAAGGAAAAAAAAGTTAGGTTTACGATATGAGAAGACAGAAAAAATGCTTTAAGTTTATTTGAATTTTGCTCTTGAGAATTTTAGTTAATGAAACATGTAGAATGGTTTGTGATTGTCATTACCTCTCCTCCCTCCTATCACAAGTTGAAAGAAGCTCTAGCAGTGAGGTGGGGGAGTTGGAGTGGGAAGAAGGCATGAAGAATGGAATGCCAGCCTTGTGCTGTAGTCACTATTTTTTGTTATAACATATTATTATGGGGCCAGTTAGGTGGCGCAATGGATAGAACATTGGATCTGGAGTCAAATCTGTCTTCAGACATTTACTAACTGTGTGACCTTCGGCAAGTCATTTAACCTTGTTTCCTTCAGTTTCCTTATCTGAAAAATGACCTAGAAAGGGAAATGGCAAACCACTCTTGTACCTTTGCAAAGAAAACACTGTGAGGCCACAAAGAGTTGGACATGATTAAAAACGATTGAACAATGACAAAATATTTACTATTCTTTGTTGTTCTCATAGCTGTCCTTTAACTCCAAACCAATTGATGTAGTTAATGCACATCTGGGTCAACCACAAATGTGTTGGAGAAATAAAATTATTTTAGTAAAACACAACTGATTGAGGAAAAGAGGAACTTAATTAGAAATAAATTCAAGTGAAGGGGCGGGGAGTAAGCATGATTCAGTTGTGATGATTAGTCACCATTGGGGAGAATAGTCTATATTCTATACCAGGAGTGGGGAATTTTTTTTTCCTTCCAAGGGCCATTTGGATATTTATAACATTATTTGCAGATCATACAAAATTATAAACTTAAAAATTAACCTGCCATATTTGGTCAAACATTTAATTAATTCACCCCATAGAGCTCCTAGATTTATGGAACTTTGAGTCCCACCTATGGTTGGCATGACAATGCCAGGCCAAATGATTTTGCAGATGACATATACCTGCAGTTGGATGTTCTCTGACCTTGTTCTATACTATTCTGCTCAATCCCTTCTTCTCCCTCATCTTGCTTTCATTTCCTCTGCAGAGAAGAAAGAATAACTCCATAGTGGGCAACTCTTGTTGCAACTCTTTGCCACACCAGCATACTAACTGCTTCAGGTCCAGAGTTCTAGGCTTCCATACCAACCTTCTCCTGTTTTGTTCATGTGGGACATTCTTCATTCAGTCCCCTTCACCTGGGCTAGTGAGATAGACTTTGTAAAGGTCTAAACTTCTTTCCCCATAAAGTCTTCATCATACCTCTATCAAACATTTCTTATGAATATGTGATCTCTTTAGTATGCTTAGTACCATAAATACTAGCTCTCCTGAAGGTAAACAAATGAAAGAATCAACATTTGTTAATAGTTGACTATGTGTAAAAATGTCAGAACTTCTCATATATCTTCAACAATAAATGATAAAACAATGTCAGAGCCTGTGGATTCTTTCCTGACTTGAGGGTCCATAAAGCTTCTTCTGAGCTCAATACTTGGGTCAATCAGGGTCTCCTGATATCCAGTGGTTGTAGAAACTGATAGAACACAATTTTAAGAAGTAATGTCATTCCCAGAACTTGGCCTTGATTTTTGACCCTAGAGATCTGTGCTTTTGAAATTTGAGGGTTTAGACATGAGTCATCTGAAGTCTTGGTCAGGACACTTCCTCTACCAGGAAGAGCATGGAGATGACTGGCTTGAGGACAAGCATGTTTCTCACTGTTTATTTGGCAGAAGAATAGAGTCGATCAAAATATCACACAGATAATGTGGGGGGAAGCACAACTTTTGGAAATATTTCTCAATAATAACTTCCAGAACAGGATATTTATTTTTTACCAGGGGAAATCCTGTCCTGTGTGTGACTGTGGCCTCTTAAGTGGTTTTAGGGGAAAAAAATCCCCTCTGGAAGGATTCCATTTGGAATGACAGAAAATGACAGAAAAAAGGTTCCCCAACCCTGGTGTAGAATATAGATTACTCTCACCAATTCTTTTTTTCCAAGTGGTGCAGAATGTACAAAGGGCTTGTCCACTTATATAGAAACATAAGTTATATGAGAATTCATTTGGGGAAAGGGATCAGATGAGATTTGAAAGACTGATTTCTAAGAGCACGTTAATATTATCAATGATAAAAACCAAGGGAGTTGTCTAGACATTATGTTAATTTGGAAATGATGAAAAAAATAACTCATTTCATTATGTAGCACCTTAAATGCGTGAAGTTGAAAGCATCTTACTCATCCCATTTTATAGATGAGAAACCAGAGGAGCAGAGTGATTTATTCATGGTGAGACTGGTAGGTTTCTGGTCAGAAACTGAACTCAGGTCTCCCTACACTGAAGTCAGGGCTCTTTTCATTACGTGTTGTTTTCTACCATTTCATACCCATGTGACATTATTAGGGTTTCTAATATCCGTGAGTACTGGTATTAATACTACAGAGTAGCAGAAGAAATCTGCTACAAAAATGCAATGTGGTGTCATTTGTTGGAGAAAAAAATCAAACTTTTACTTCATATTTTTAAGCCTCTGTTTCCCCATTTGTAAAATGAAAATTATAGTAGTACCTGCCTCAGGATTGTGCTGAGGATCAAGTAAGATAAATGTACATAGCAATATTGGAAATAGAGATAGGACTGAACTTGTAAATTCTTTGGTATAGGGTGAAAAAACTCTTTTTCTCTGAATTAGTTCACAATTTACTTCAAAGTACAGTTGAGTAAAGATTTTCCTGAGTCCGTCAGTCATTTTAATGTCTAATACCTAGCACTATGGAGCTGTGGATGAAATGTTGGACTTGTCAGGAACATCTGGATTCAAATCTTACTTTTAGGTACTCTGGGCAAGTCACTTAACTTCTCTGAACCTCTATTTCCATATGTGTAAAAATGAGAATGGAAATACCTATAGTGTATACTTCATAAGTATACAAGGATACAAATAGATAACAGGTCTTAAGAATTTTCCAAACTAAAACATTGTATAAAGGGCAGTTCATAACAAGTACTTAATATTTTTCTGAATTTATAGGATCATATCTTGAGCTTAGCAGAGACTTTAAAGGCCAGTTTAAAGGCCAGTTTCCGTATTTCACAGATGGAGACACAGACCCCTAAGCACTGGAGTGATTTGCCCAAAGTCACACAAATAACAAATAGAAGAGAGAGAGAGAGAGCTTAAGCTTGTGAAGTCTTATTCAAATCCAATATTATTCCTTATGCTACACCATGCTGCCTTGTTGAATTGGATTGCTGACTCCCTGATGTCAGGGATCATGACTTAGGATTCTAATTTAGGAACTAGAGGAGATCATCTAGTCCAAATAAACTGAGGCCTTTGGATGGTAAGTACTTGCCAAATTAGCATCAAAAGTGGAATTTGAATCTAGATCACCTAATTCCAGAGCCAGTGATCCTTCCATTATTCATATCAAGATTTCTCTTGTGTCTCTCACAACACCACATATAGACTTAGGTTCTTAGTGGTGCTAAGGAAATTAAATACTTTATGATTGAAGAAATGTTAAAAGTTATAGGCAAAGACATTGGTGGCTTAGCAATAATCAAAACTAATTCTTTCCCTGGGGTGGCTAGGTGGTTCAGTGGATGGAGCACTGGCCCTGGAGTCAGCAGTACCTGAGTTCAAATCTGACCTCAGACACTGAATAATTACCTAGCTGTGTGGCCTTGGGCAAGCTACTTAACCCCATTTGCCTTGCAAAAAGCTAAAAAACAAACCCCAAAATTAATTCCTTCTCAAGCTAATTGACTGAAAGTCAATGATTTACACTCTCTCTCTAGGGTTCTGGAAGCATTTGCTTAATGAATTTCAATATACTTAAAATAACTTAAATAGCTAGTTGTATAGCCTACCACATGATAGAAACCACCTAAGAATTACCTGTTAGTGAAAAGGTAACATCATCTCCTTGCAAGGAAGGTCTCTTGCTCATTGTTCACATACCTCATGGCTACAACCTAGACTTAAAACCTGCTCTCTTGAATTCATTTTGTCATATGCCACCCAGGAACTTTATTTCATCAATCATTCCCCTCTATTCTATATTCTCAACCTTTCCTTCTCTGTTGACTATTTTCTCTATGAATGCATGAATGAAGGAATGAAAACTCATTTATTAAATACTATGTGTCAGACATTTATGGTTGCACATGCAGTCAAACAGGAAAATCCCTTCAAGGAGCATGTATTCTAATTGAGGAAGAAAAGACATAAAGACTGGTAGGGGATGAGACATGGGCAGTGACATAATTTGGCTGGGAAGTGATAGAGAGGCATGGTCCTAGTAAGATCGGATGAAATTTGATTATCAGAGCCCAGAGCTCTATCCACCTCCCCACCCCGGGAGGCATAGATCTAGGTGAGGTCAGTTGAAATTTGACTTATCCGAGGCCAGAGTTCTGCACCACTTAACTGCCCCCCCTCAGCTTTCACCATTAGTCATTCGCAGATCAGTCAAAGACGATTGACATAAATATTATTACTGAGAGGAAGCATGGTATCTGGAAGATCAGGGTTCAAATCCTTCTACAGACAATTATTAATTCTGTGATCCAAGACAAATTATTTCTTATTTTTTGAGCCACAGTTTTACCATTTGTAAAATGAACATTTGTAAAATGGAAATTCTGAGGATAAAAGGTGTAGGACGCTGATGCTTATCCAAGAAGCCCATGACATCGGGAAGGTGATACCATGAGAAGCTAAGTCACTAGTTTCACTTTCTCCTCCAGAACCATCTGGGTCTAGTGGCCGGATATGAGTCAGGATGGCTGAAAATGGTCCTAGGTGTGAGGCAATCAAGTTAAGTGACTTGCTCAAGGTCACTGAGCTAGTAAGTGTCTAAGGATGGGTTTGAAATCCCAGCTTCCTTACTCCAAGGCCAGTGCTCTATTCACTGCACCACCTACTAGCAGTAAGGTTGGAAATAGAGCTGGAACTGAATCTGTAAATTATAGGCTGAGGAAACTCACTCTTCCAATAAAAATAGAAAACTACTTTGCAAATTTAATTCTTAAAGAGTTGTCTGTGGCAGAGAGTTTAGGTGACTTGCTCAGGGTCACAAAGCCAACAGGTCTTTCTCCATTATACTAAACTACTATTATTACCACTCTCATTTTATAGATAAGGAAAGTGAGGATTAGCAACCATCCTTGCAGCTAATAATTTTGTGAAGCAGGATTCAATAGAAAGTCTCTTAATTCCAATCCAAAACTATTCCCACTACTTTTTTAATAAGCTTAGACCAGAATCACTAATGCTAAGAACTGGAGCACAGGGCATTGCCTAGCAGCCCAGATGAGCAGGGTAGGGTCCCAGACTAAGAGGACAGGACCGGGAGCTTTATATACCCATTCATCCCTGGGCCTATCTTCTTCCCAGGTTCTAGATACCCAACCTTCCTGTTTCTTCTCAGGGTCTGTGTATGGGGTATTCAGGGAGAAAGAACACCTCTGATGCCCTTTTCAGGGCTGCTCATTCATTCTTGGTATTGGTGTCACTTGTCACTCAACTATTTTTAAAAATTAATTTATTTTTCCAACTACATACAATAGTCATTTTCAGCAATCATTTTTTTTGCTAGGTTTTGAGTTTTACATTTTTCTCCCTCCCTCCCTTCCTTCCCCTTTCCCCTGACAGAAAGCAGTTCAATATAGGCCCCACATGTACAGCCATGCTAAACATAGATCCATATTAATCATATTACACCAACTCTCATCATTCATGACTGATGGGCTAAAGCAGGCTGGCCTCAAACCCTGGCAGGATGGGTGGATGAGAAGAATGTGTCCCAGTGGTCATAAAGGCCACTGAAGTCACCACTGTGGAGTGCTTTGAGTTTGTCCAGTCCTTGGAGATGCCAAGATCATCCCCTGCATCCTGGGTCATCCCCAGTTACCTAGACTTTTGTTTTGTCACTCCATGATTGGAAGAGAGAATGAGACTGTCTGTGTCTCTTAAATTCTTGTGGAAGTCAGGACATCATCCTTTATCCTCTTTGGAAAGGAGGACAACCGACCAACCAGAGTCTTGCCAAGTTTACTGGACATTGGTTTAAACTAATCTTCTCTTGTATCATGGATCATTTGGCAGTCAGGTAGAATCTATGGGATGTTCACTCAGAAAAATGTTTGTAACTACTTAGAAAATTTTTTTTTTTTTAGAAATTTTGTTAACATGCTTTTAAAATATAAAACAAAACAAAATAGATTAATGGAACTGAGAATAATAGCCCCTCCTCTACAGCAATGATCCTCCCAGGAGAAGTAACATTAACTCATTTCATTTTGACAAGTGGATTCTCAATGTGCTATTTCGAACAGTGAATTTTATTTAGTGTGAGTTTTATCTACTGTAGCTCAACCTGGAGAGACCTGAGAAAGGGAACCTGGGCTAACAGGAAGTTAAGAGACTCAGACCACCTGGCTGCAGGAGGACATTCTTCCTCTTTCCTTAGAGGAAGACAGAGGTAGCTGAGAAGTCTTGTTCTCAGCAGCCCCTGGGAGGGAGGTGAAATTTTGATTCAGGGATCTGTGGTAGAAGATAAAGTGCTGATGGGAGTCCTCTCACTTCAGGGCCATTGTCAAGTCTCCTTCGGTGTGAGAAGGATGTTGTGGCTTCAGCCTGGTTTGTGGGAGTGTGGCAAGGTTAGGCTGTTTCTGACTTAGTGCTTGCTTAGCTGCTCTGGCTCCTTGTGGTTAGCACCAAGGGTAGAGAGACACAACAGCTTCTGCCTCTGGTCCCCGGATGATGCTTGGTTCCAAGGCTGGGGGTGGGGGAAGGGAGAGGAAGGAGGCAGAGAACCCCAGGCTTCTGAATTTCAGCTATGCCAGCAGGGTTCTGGCACATCTTTCTAGCTGGGTTTGAAATAAACTCAAAACAAAACAAAACAAAATGTGGCTCTGCTCTAGGGGTGAAAATGTTGCATAAAAATGTGGTATTTTTAAAGTGCCCTTGAGGGTAACATTTTCATCCCTAAAATTGGTATCATTTATACCAATAAATGATAAAGTGAGAAGAGCCCTGGCTCTGGGATCAGAGGATATGGGACCCCTTCTTTGTAACTCTCTGGATGACCTTGGATAAATCACCCAACTACCTCAACCTCAGTTTTCTCATCTATAAAATGATGGCAGTGGTGATGTGGTGGGGTAGACTGACTGATTTCAGAGGTCCCTTATAGCATAGGTTTATGATCCTATGAATACCTCTAGTTACAAGGAAGATACAGAAGAACAAACAAGACATTCTCCTTTGTCAACACTTTCCTCTCTAGAGGTAATGATAACACAGCAAGCAAAGGGATGAGTTCCAGAGTCTTAGGTCAGGGAACTGTGAGACAAAAATATCCTGAAATATTGCTCAAACATGCCAGGAAACATAAGATTTATCTGAGCTAGGTGAGAAAAAAGGCTCAGCTTACAGTCAGGTCCAAGAGAGGAGGGTTTGGTAGGAGAGGGTCCACTTGAAGGTGGATCAATGGGGTCACTTCGGGAGCTTAAATGACCAGTGGGAATGCCCATATTCCAGGAATTGTTCTTCCTAGGGTTTTGGGATGATCTGAGATGGTAGGTGGGTAGAATAGCAGAGTGAGACCTGTAATTATTTCTGTGTTCCATTCCTCACTTCCCCTTAAGAAGAGTAAATGAATTTTCAAATTTATTTTTGGATTTTGACTTCTACCTAACTTCCTAGTCTAACTTCAAGGTCACTTCTATCTCAAAAGATATCTCCCATCTGTTTACTGATGCCTGAAAATCCTTTAATCTAATACTTCTTTCCCTTCCCTTTTGTTCTCCCTCCCTTCCCTTTTCCCTACTTTCTTTGTTTTCTTCATTTCTGCTCTTCTCCCATTATTCCCCCTGCAAAAAAACTCTACAATAATGACTCATCAAATTTTGGAGTGGCAGGATGAACAAAAGAGTGGGGTGAGACATTTTTCTGGCCCCAGAAAACTACAGAGTTGGACAGGACCACACATAATGTGGTAGCTTCAGAGGCAGCTTCAGGAGCTTTCGGTGCAGAGAAGGAAAGAGGGTTGGACAACTGGTTAGAAAGAGATTATAGAAAACTTTTGCTAACTCTAGGTATAGCTGGTATATGTAGTTCTGGGTGGCAGTTCCAGGGAAGAGGGAAGTAGTGATAGTCACAGAGAGCAAGAGCCCTGTTCCAAAGTAAAGAGGAATGTTAGGGCACGCATTTATAGGGGACTATGGACCTTTCCTTCATAAAGACCATAGTGTAGACCTTGAAAATGATGATCATGCCTCTTCCAGGATCATATCATTTTGGAAGCACCAGAAACCTGAACTAGTTCTAAAAAAACAGTAGAATAAAGAAAGCTTAAAACTTAGGACAGGACTTCCTCACTCCCAGATGAGGAGAACTCAATTTGGACATAAAGTTCAAAATAAAGAACTAGGCTAGGGAAATGAACAAAAAAGGAATTTGGCAATAAAAAAGCTACTACAATGATAGAAGATAAAATGGTCAAAGAAATGAGAGTGATGCAAAAAAGAAAAAAGAACTGAGTGATTTGATAGTTTGGTAAAAGAGGCACAAAAAGAAACCCTGAAGAAAATAACACCATAAAAAACAGAATTGGCCTATTGGTTGAAAGAGGCACAAAAATTCACCAAAGAAAAGAATTCCTTAAAAAGCAGAATTGACCAACTGGAAAAGAAGTACAAAAACTCACTGAAGAAAATAATTCCTTAAAAGTAGAATTTAGCAAATGGAAGCTAATGATTCAAAGAGACATCAAAGAAACAATAAAACAAAGTCAAATGAATAAAAAATAGAATATAATGTGAAACATCTCACTGGAAAAAACTGATCTAGAAAAAAAGATTGAGGAAAGATAATTTATGTATTATGCACTACCTGAAAATCATGATAAAAAAGAGGCTAGACATCATATTTCAAGAAATTATCAGGGGAAAATTGATCTGATATATTAGATCCAGAGAATAAAATAGAAACTGAAAGAATGCACTTATTACTTGATGAAAGAGATGAAAACTCCCAGAAATATTGTGGCCAAATACCAGAGCTTCAAAGTCAAAAAGAAAATATGTCAGGGTCACACAAGACCCAATAGTTTCCAATTAAAGAATCTAAGGGCTTGGAATACAAGATTCTGAAAAGCAAGGGAGTTAGGATTACAACTAAGAATCATCTATGCAGCATAACCAAGAGTCATTCTTTGGGAAAAAATGAATATTTAATGAATAGAGGACTTTGAAATATTCCTGATGAAAAGAACAGAACTAGGGGCAGCTAGGCAGTGCACTGGGTAGAGCACTGACCCTGTAGTCAGGAGGGCCTGAGTTCAAATCCAGCCTCAGACACTTAATAGTTACTTAACTGTGTGACCTTGGACAAGTCACTTAACCCAATTGTTTTATGAAAAAAAATAAAAAAAAGAAAAAAGACCAGAGCTGAATAGAAAATCTGACATTCAAACAGAAGACTCAGAAGGATCATATAAAGGTAAATATGAAAAAAATAGCCATGAGGGATTCATTAAAATTAACTTGTTTACCTTCTTATATGGGAAGATGGTACATGTAACTCCTAAGAACTTAGTCATTTTTAGGGCAGTTAAAAGGAGACAAAGAACTTGAGTCAGAGTCAATTATCTTGGAATTAACCTCAAAAACAATAAAAGGGTAAGAAAGAGATATGCACAGAGAAAAGGGGGTAAGGAGAGGTAGAATGAGGAAAAATTTCTCATATAAAAGAGACATACAAGGAAGAGCATTTACAATGGGGGGGAATGGGGGGAGGGCATGACAGCAAAGATCAAACTTCACTTGCATTGGAATTATGGATATATGTATACACATATTCATGTATATAGAAATCTAATTTATCCATTAGAGGAATAGAAGGGAAAGGGTTTGATAAAGGAAAGGAGGGAGGGATAAAAAAGGGGAAAGCAGATTAAGTTGGTTAGAGGTAAAATAAACTTTTGTGGAGAAAACAGTACAAAAAGAGAAAGAAAAAGAAAATAATGAAATGGAAGGAAATACACAGTAATCATAACTGAATTTTAATGGGATGAACTACCTCATAAAAAGAAGCAGATAACAGAATGGATTAAAAATCAGAATCTAACAATATGTTGCTTACAGGAGATACACTTGAAACAGAAAGTCCCACTCTTAGAGTTAAAATAAAAAGTTTAAATGAAGTAAGAATGACATCAGCGGGGCGGCTAGGTGGTGTAGTGGATAAAGCACCCGCCCTGGAGTCAGGAGTACCTGGGTTCAAATAGGGTCTCAGACACTTAATAATTACCTAGCTGTGTGGCCTTGGGCAAGCCACTTAACCCCTTTGCAAAAAAAAAAAAACCTAAAAAAAAAAGAATGACATCAGATAAAGGAAAAGCAAAAAAAAATATATACCTAATTAAAAGAGATAATCAGAGAAACTGCATTTTGCTAAACAGTACTATAGACAATAAAATAATTGAAGTACTTTTTTCACAATCATTGTTTTTATGTTTTGTTCTTGAGGCTTTTTTGTTGTTGTTGTTTTTTTTGCATGGCAATGGAGTTAAGTGACTTGCCTGTGGTCACAGAGTTAAGTAACTATTAAATGTCTTAGGCCAGATCTGAATTCAGGTCCTCCTTACTCCAGGGTTGGTGTTCCATCCACTGTACCACCTAGTTGCCCCTGAAGTATTTACTTTTAATGAAGTAATACAGCAAGTTTGTCTGATAAAGTCCTCATTTCTCAAATACATACTGAGTATAGAACTGAATCAAATTTATAAAGATAAGAGCCAGTCCCAAGTGATCAATTGTCAAGGAAATAAGCAGATGAAGAACTAAATACTATTTATGGTCATATGAAAAAAATTCCTAAATCACTACTGTTTAGAGAAATGTCAGTGAAGCACTACCTCACACTGATCAAATATGATAAATGAGCAAAAAATAGGTTGCACTAATGAAATGCTGGTGGAGTTGTGATGGTCCAACCTGGAGAATGATTTGGAACTATGTCCAAAGGGCTATACAACTGTGCATTCCCTTTGAACCAGCAAAACTACTATTTAGTATAAATCACAAAGAAAACAAAGAAAAAGGAAAAAGACAAATATAAAAATATTTATAGCAGCTCTGTGATGGCAAAGAATTGGAAATCAAGGGAATCCCCATCACTTGGGAATGACTGAACAGATTATGGCATATCATTGTGCTAGGGACACTATCACGTTATAAAAAAATGATGAGGGGATGGTTTTGAAAAGCATAGAAAAACCTCTATGAACAAATGCAAAGTGAAGTGAGAAGAACAAGATCTTTATACAAGGTAATAGCAATGTTTTAATTGATCAACTGTGAAAAATATACTCTATGAATACAAGAATCCAAGACAGTCCCAAAGGCCTGATGATGAAAAATTCTAAGCTGTGTAAATTGAATTGTAATTTTCTTTATTTTTTTGCAATATGGGTAGTGTTTTCCATGAATTTACACATATAATTGATATCATAATGCTTGTCTTGTCAGTGGGAATTGTCAGAGAATTTAGAACTCAAAATTTAAAAAGAATGCTAAAAATAAATGAATAAAATTTTAAAATGGTCAAAAAATAACCTATTCACACCTTCACATCCCAATTTCAATTCATTTGCACCCACATTATTTCCACATCTTCCTTTTAACTATTGCAAATATCCTATAACTTCTTCACAAGGCTACACCAAAATACTGAGGGTATATATATATATATATATATATATATATATATATATATATATACATATATGCATATATATGTATATATATATCAATACAGTTGTAAAAATATTTGTATATATAAATACGTATAATACAGTTTTTAAAATATTTGTATATATAAATATTTAAAAAACTGTATATAATCTTTTAAAACCACTTAAATTGTCTATATCTCTTCTTTTCTCTCTCCTTACAAAAGTGCTATATCTCATAAACAAGAAATTAAATTTTTATTAGGAAAACTAGTCAGCATATTAAAAATTCTAACATACGCAGTGTTCTACACTCATAGTCCTCAATCTTTGCAAAGCAACCAGGGAAATGGGTCTTCTTTTATTTCTTCTCTGGGGATAAACTTGGTCATCATAATTTTATTGCCATCAATGTATATTTGCTTTTTTCCACTTATGTAGTTGTTATTTTGTACATACTGTTTTTCTATTCCTCCTAATCTCATTTTGTATTAGTTTTTAGGTATTATACTTTTACTTGACACAATCACCATGTTATAATCTGAAAACAGGAACGTCTGGAGGGTTTACCATCAAAAAATGACATACAGATATTTTATATCTGGATTAATAATACTCAAGTGATCATTGAACAAATTTATTTCTGTTCTTTATATTTTCCAATAAAGTTTATGTTATTTTTAACATAAGCACAAAAGACATCTTTTGGGAGGAAAGCCTATGAAATGATGTTCTTTCCCAAATGAAGTGCTTTTTTCATAGTCAAAGAACTATATATATATATATATATATATATATATATATATATATATATATATACCTTAATTTCCCAGATAAAGTACTTTCGCATAGTAAATGAACAATAATATATATATATATTATATATATAGTGGAACCTTTATTTTAGTCAATTCTGTGAATATAAAGATGTTATCTGCTGTAGATTATCAGGTGTGAAGGCTGGCTTCTTCCTTTCTCATAGCTTCATTAAGGATATCTTTGATAATCTAGTCAATTACTCACATAAAAGTTTATAGTAGTAGAAAAATAGGTATGTTCTTTCCTCGATCAAGTTTTGTGGTAAACATGTCTATGATTCCCCACCCCAACTATTTTTATATTTCCCTATTTTAGATATTAGGAGAATTGATCTCTCAAAATTGTGTGACCTTTGGCATGAACCTCCTTCCTGAATAGTTGGGCTAGTCCAGCTGCTACTTCCCAAGAGTAATTTCTGCTTAAGATTCAGAGCTGCAAGTGACTTAGGAAATCACAACTGTACACCTAAAAGTAACCTTACTAGTGAGGACACCTGAGACCATCACAGCATCACACAGGTAATAAACTTCAGTGGGAGAATTTGAACCCAGGTTCTCAGACTTGTCAACCAGCCTGAACCAATCTCTAACTTGTGAGTAGGTAGAACAAAGACACAGGAGCTAGACACAGGTGAGTCAGAACATGAACAGAAGTTTAATTAATTTGAGAGAGGAAAAGGATCCTTGCAAGCAGAAGCCTCCCCTCCTGAGAAGGGAAGGTACAGTAGAGTTTATAGATATTTCAGATGATGGGTGGGCATTTTTAGATCTTGAGTTGCTGTTTCCCTGGCAGGCTCCATGGGCAATGCAGTTGTTCCTGGGTCCTGTAGGAACAGTCTCCAAATTGACTTGTCTTCCAGCGGGGTACAGAACCAGAGGGAACAGGAAGGAGTTCAGTACCCACTTCAGTTCACTTAGCAATTACAAGGAACGGGGATTGTGAGCATGTTCAGAGATGTGATGGATGTTGATTCTCACATCCCTGGGAAATAGGGAGAGCTAAGATTATCAATCCATCAATGAGCACCTGGTACTGTACACTTTAGGACTGCTGTTATGCCAAGCTCATATACCTGCTTGCTTGGCCTTAGTGCTGGGAAATAGGGCATCTCCCTATTGTCATATATTTTGACAAGATTCCAAATCTAATTTTCTTTCCATTTACTGCCTCCTTCATATTGAAGACCGACAGAATCCAAATATGGGAATGCAATAATAATTAGATAAATCTTCATAGATTTTTTAAATTTATTAATTGTTCTAGAAGTTTCAGTATTAATGGCCAATCTAGCTTCATCAAGTCTCTTGCTAAGATTTTGATAAATTTGTTTTTCCCTTCACTGATTCTTATTATGACTAGGGTAGGGAACCTTTTTTCTTCCAGGGGATGTTTGGATATTTATTATATTATATGGTCAAAATTTTAGTTACAAGGAATATATATTTATTAAATTTGTTTAAATATTTAATTAATTCACCCTTAAAAAGCTCCTAGAGTTGTTGAATTTCAAGATTCACCTATGATTGCCACAGAGAGGCCAGACCAAATGGACCAAGGTCCTATGTTCCCTTCCGGTTTTATGAGGTAATATTTGGATTTTTGACTATCCTCCATTGTAAGATTTTTACAAATGAGTTCCTATCTTAAGACTGGTTGCTCTTGCTGCCATATCTGTGGTTGGCAGAGAGCACAAATATTTGCTGACTGAGGTAATTTCTAGGCTTTCTTGATCCCCTTGCTGTGGCTCTTGATAGATGTTAAGCTTTCTTAGGAAATATTATTTTAGGCTATTAGTTCTTTTGTCCATTTTCCATTTCTCAGTACTAGTTTATTCAGTTAGATCAAGATTTAGTTACACAATAATATACCATTTTTTATTTTTTATTCTAATTTGGCATTGAGTTTGATCTTTATTCTAAAAATCAATAGTATTTAGACATCTGATTCAGATATAAATCTAGTAATGAAGTTGTTTCCTAAGCACCTTAATTTCTTCTGAGATGAAGTCACATTTACATATATACATATATTCATATATATATATACATACATATATATGTATGTATATATGAAATATATGTATGTAAAATGTTATTTTTGTCCAGGTACTGTGCTGATAATTTTACAGTCTTTTTTATTTTTACAATAACCCTGGGAAGGGAGATTCTATTATAATCTATTTTACAGAGAAAGAAGATGAAATAAAGATAGATTAAGTGACTTGCCCAGGGTCATACAATTAGGAAAAGTAAGAGATTGGGACTGGATTTGAACTCGAGTTTCCTCACTCCATTTCTAGTGCTCTATACATTGTGGCTTCACCTAGCTAGTGCTTGCTGTGTCCAATGCTTCCTGATTCTTTTCTTGGAAAGACAGTATTCCTGGTATATAGGTGTGAAGAACTCAATATAGTTTTATTTTTTTATTCCTGAAATGCATTTTCCAAGATCTTTTACCACTCCTCCTATATCCATCTGTGTTAAAGTCAGCAAAGTATAAGCTGAAAGAACTTGAAATTTCTAATCTACTCGTTTGTAGAATTACTCTTAATTTCTCATTCACTTCAATCAATGTTGGTCAAGTTGAAATTATTGTCATGATAATATTAAAAATATTAATCTAGTTATGCATGGGGGAGGGAAGGGAAGGAGGGAAAAATGTGGAACTCAAAACCTTACAAAAATGTTGAAAATTATCTTCACATATTGTTGAAAAAACAAATTTAAAAAGTTTACCATAATTACTGCAACACAAGATAATGAAACATCCTATAATCATGGTCCTTTTGCTTTTTGATATATTACAAAACTAATTCCATCCATTATTGTTATTATTTGCATTTCTGAGGAGAATCTATAAATAATCCTTCCATTTAGTGGAAACTCCCTTCTTTTCTCCTGATTTTATTTATAGGGAGAACATCAAAGATTAAATGATTCATTTCGTCTACTACAATAAACATATGGTAACCTGGCTAGGGAGCTCACATTAGAAAACAAGTAATCAAGTTGATGTATAGAGATGGTTGAAAATCTGGGTGCTTAATTCTCCTGTATTTCTTTTTCCTGTTACCTTGACATCGTTGCCATAGAAGGGAAGGCTGTCAGATAGGAGTCAGGGAAATGTTTTATTTTTTGTTTAATTTCTTTGTCAAAAAAATTTGTCATTAGGATACCAATGGCACAGTGGACAGAATGCTGAGGTTGGAGTCAGGATGATCTGATTTATAAATCTAATCTCAGATAATTACTAGGCAAGTCATTTAATCTTTGCCTACCTTGTTTTCTCCATGTTTAAAATGGGGGTGATAAGAACACCTATGTCCTAGGGTTGTGAAGATCAAATGAGATCATATTTGTAATAAATTTATCACAGTTCTTGTCCTGAAGTAGATACTTAATAAAAGCTTGTTTTGTTTCTTTTTTTTTTTTTTTAGTTTGTTTTGTTTTGAGTTTTTTAAATCTTAGTTAAATGGTACTAGGAAGCATATTAGTCTGCTTAAATCTTATACCATTATCTAAACTGCAGTTGTTATTTAGATTCAAGTTGCACTTTAAGAATACTAATCCGGCAAGAGTTTTCAGGAAGAATTCCAGGGACAAAACATTATAGAGCAGTCTATTTTAGAGGCTAGCACAATTGACTAATGAGGAACAAAAAAACCTGAAAGAGGAATGAATAAAACTTTGATGATTGATTGAACATTGAGAAAGAAGGTGAAGCAAAAGTGTGTAAGGAACTAAAGCTATTTAGATGGATAACAAAGAGAAATAAATACAACTATAGATCTGAATAAACACATATTAAGTATTGAATAAACTATGTCCAATGTGCTGTGTTAGCAGTAAGGATAAAAAAAAGGGAGGGACAAAAGACAGCCACTTCTCTCAAGTCACTATCATACACTATGGGAGACAGCAAGTAAGTAAATATGTACATTCAAACTATATTACAGGTATACTTTGGAGATAATGTAGGTTTGGTTCCAGATCACCACAATAAAAAGAACATTGAAATAAAGTGAGTCACACATATTTTGGGGTTTCTCAGAGCATATATAAAAATTATGTTTATACCATACTGTAACCTATCAAGTGTGCAATAGTATTATGTCTACAAACACTGTACATACCTTAATTAAAAATACTTTATTCCCCAAAAATGCTAATCATCATCTGAACCTTCAGTGAGTTGCAATCTTCTTTACTGGTAGAGAGTCTTGCCTTGATGTTGATATCTATTGACTGATCAGGGTGGCGGTTGCTGAAGGTTAGGGTGGGTTGGCACTTACTTAAAATAAGACAATACTGAGATTTGCTGCATCGATTGACTCTTCCTTTCTCTTGAACACTTAGAGGTCTTTGTAGAGTTATTAATATTAGCATAATTCCAATAGTTTTATCTCAGGGAGTAGGGAGACTTTAGGATACGGGAGAGAGAGGTGGACAGTGGTCAATGGAACAACTGGAACACATACAACATTTATTAAGTTTGTTGTCTTATATGGGTGTAGTCCATGGTATCTCAAGATAATTACAATAATAGCATCAAAAATCACTGATCACAAATGATAACAAATGAAATAAATAAAATATTGCAAGAATTACCAAAATCTGACACAGAGACACAATGTAAGCACATGCCATTGGGAAAATGATGCTGATAGATGTGCTTGATGCTGGGTTGCCACAAACCTTCAGTTTGTTGAAAAAAATCATGATATCTGTGAAGCATAATAAAGTGAAGAATAGTAAAACAAGATATGCCTGTATAGAATAAATAAGAAATAGTTAATAGGGAAGGTATTACAATTAAATGGAGTTGGCAAAGGTTTCCTGAAGAATATGGAATTTAATTGGGTCCCGAAGAGAGCCAGGGAAGCCAGTAGATGCAGGTGAAGGTGGAGAGAATTTCAGCTATAGGGATAATCAGAGAAAATGCTTAGAATTGAGAGATAGAATGTCTTCTTCATGGAACAGCCAGGAAGCAAATGTCATTGAATGTAACCAAACATGGCAAAGGGAGTAAGTTGTAAAAAGACTGGAAAGGTAAGTGGGAGCTAGGTTGTGAAGAGTTTTGAATTCCAAACAGAAGATTTTGTATTTCATTCTGAAGGCCCTTGAGTGGACTATGCTTAATTGAGTGTGTGGGGGTAGATATGAGTGGAAATAGAGCATATATGGAAGGTTCTGTGATGAATGTTGGCAATAAAAGAAGTCAGTCCTTACCCTCAAATAACTGACAGTTTACTAGATGGTGGGAAGACAACACATTAAAGAGAGCTAGAAACCAAGAGGAGGGGAAGAGAGGGGATAAAGGTATCAGCACAAGGGTAAAGCTGCTAGGGAAAAGGCAGAAAGGTGAAGAGAAAAGTCTGAAGTCAAAGAAGCATGGCTAGCTTAAGCACCTAATGAAATAGTGACTCAGGTCAAATACTCATAAGAGGAGAAGGAGACAGGCAAAAGTATTTACTTGGCAAAAAGTTATTACTGGTGGGTAGGTGGAAAAGAGACTAAAGAAAGACATGATCAATGTCTTCCAGTGTTTGAAGAGCAGAAAAGGAAAAAAAATGGATGATCCTGGTTTTTTTTTGGCCACCAGGATCAGAATTGGGAGCAAATGGATGGAAACTTCAAAGATACAAATGTAGACTTGACATTAGGAAACATTTTTTGAAACTTGGAAACATTCCCAAAGTGAAATGGCCTAACTCCAATATTATTGAGGTCTCTCTTACTTGAGATCAGTGTTTGAACAACTATTTGTATGGTCTGTGGTAGAAAAAAATCTTGCTTAGTTATGACTTGGATAAGATGGCCTCTGAGGTCCCTTCAGCTCTGAAATTTTATGATTTTATGAAACTACTACTGTCTGGACCCAAGTGATTTCATTGCTCTAATCCTCAGTTTTCTCATCTGTAAAAAAATGGAATTGAACTAGCTGAACTGGGAAGTCTTTTCCTCTAGACGCAAGAATTCTGTAAACTTATCGTTACTGAAGATTAGAGCTTGAGCTACTGGGGAAATAGGAATAACAGAAATATGGAAGTCTAAAAGAAGAGCTAATTTGAGGGGAAAGTTTATGTGTTTGGTTTCAAACATGTTGAGTTTAAAGAATCCACAAGGTATCTGGATGGAAAAATTCCAAAATAGTATAAGAAGCACTGGAGACCCAGCACTGAATATCAGGAAAGAGGTTTGGGTTGGGGACTTGAATTTTAAAATCATAGGCATATCATTTAACTAATCAATAATAAGAACTTGCTAAGTGCAAACTGTGAGGTAGGCACTATGGTGCAAAGACAGAAGTTCCTACCCTTAGGGAGCTTATATGGGGAAATGATAATAGCTATCCCTGTAGAGAACTTTAAAGTTTGTTTTATAATTATTCTTCCATTTTAGCCTTTCTATAATAATGATTGGGGCAGCTAGATGTTGGATAGAGAAGCAACTCTGAAATCAGGAGGACCCAAGTTCAAATCTAACCTCAGACACTTCTTACTATGTGACCTTTTCAAGTCACTTAACCCTGATTACCTTGCATAGAGGGCCAACTCTAGTCATTCTGATCCATATCTGGTCACTGGACCCAGATGGTTCCAGAGGAGAAAGTGAGGCTGGTGACCTAGCCCAGCGCCCCCTCACTCAAATCCAATTCATGTGCATGTCATGATATCACCTTCCTGAGGTCATGGTCTACTTTGAGAATGAAGGACAAATAACAGCCCTTGGCAGGTAGATGTTGTTATTATCCATATTTTACTATTGAGAAGATATAAAAAAGTTAAATGACTTGCACAGGGTCACACAGCAAGTAAATGTCTGAGGTCAAATTTGAACTTAGGTCTTCCTGACTCTAGATCCTATTTTTTTAAAGTTAAATTACTTGTTTTTGTTGTTGTTCAGCTGATCAGTTGTGTCCGACTTTTTGTGACCCCATGAACATCATCCATGGGATTTTCTTGACAAAGATACTGGAGTGTTCTGCCATTTCCTTCTCTAGTGTGTCCCTGTATTACAGATGAGGAGCTGAGGCAAACAAAGGTTAAATGACTTGTCCAGGGTCACACAGAAGCATCTGATCTTCCTGACTCCAGCCCCAGTGCTCTATCTACTGCACCACCTAACTGCCCTAGCTCATCACCAACCAATTAAATAACATAAATAACATAAGCAAATTTAAGTTATGCACAATACTATATGTGTGTATATGTGCATATATATGCACATATACCTACATGAGTTCTGTATTTGTGAATATATACACACCTATATGTGCATAAATATTGACTTAGGGGCCATTCACATCTGGGGCAGGGGGAATGAAAAAAAAGACCTCTTCAAGGAAGTTATACTTGATTTGAACCTAGAGAAATTCAGTATTTTAAAAGGAGTGGAGTAGAAGATTTTAGAAGGGAGAGCATTCCAGCTTGGGGGACAGAGAGCTCATGCAAAAGCAGGAAATAGGATAATTTGCAACAAAACAGCAAGCTGGTCAGTTCCATGACTTGAGAGAATGCCATTGATGTGGGAGCTGCTGAGGAGGTAGAAGTGACAAGAGGGTCTAATTGATTGGTTATAAAGGGGGATGCCTTCAGGTAGAGAACCTGGGTAATTGGAAGAATGATGGCATCCTAGAAATAGGAAGATTAGTTAGAAGGGGTGAATTTTTTTTGAGGGGGGATTAATGACTTATTTTTGAGCATGTTAAATTTGAGATATCTCTGGACATTTGGGTAGAGATGGTTAGCAGGAAATTTAAGAAATGAAGGGCTGAAATTCAGGGGAAAGACAAGGGCTGGACATATAGCCTTGGGAATCATCCACATTAGATGTGATGGTTAAATCCAAGGTCATTGATCAGAGAGAGACAGATAGATAGAGACAGAGACAGAGACAGAGACAGAGACAGAGACAGAAAGAGACAGAGACAGAGATACAGAGACAGAAGCAAGACAGACAGGGAGACAGAGGCAGAGAGACAGAGACAGAAAGATAGAACAAGAGAAGAATGCCTAGAATGGAATGGGCTACCATGATTTATGATCAGTTTTTGAACTGATATATGCACAATATGGCTATAGGGGCATTTGAGATACCTTCTGGTGCCTTTAATATATGAATTGAAATAGAAATGCATCCACTGGAGTTCTGAAATTCTATGATTCTTCTTTGCTTATATAAATAGAAAAACCTGCTTCTGAAATAGCTTCTCTGTGATTCCTTTTTCATGAATCCATGGAAGATTTAGGAACACTAATCAAATTTAGCTATAGAATATTTGAATGATCATATTGATGTATGTAACCAGCACATGGGATAATTACTATAAATTTTGTTATATTTTATCATCTATTTTGTAAATATAACTGAAGGTCGAACATACACAAATTTAAAAAAATATTTTTATTCCAAGCTCACTTAGAAGTTAAGGGCTAAAACTGAGAGAAGATAGAATTCTCTAAAAATGGAATGGCTATTATGTAAGATGGTGAGTTTTCTGTTACTGAAAATGTTAAAAGCTAGCATGTTAAATAAGATCTGTCAGATAATGTTTGTACATTTTTTTAGGTTTTTGCAAGGCAAATGGGGTTAAGTGGCTTGCCCAAGGCCGCACAGCTAGGTAATTATTTAGTGTCTGAGACCGGATTTGAACCCAGGTAATCCTGACTCCAGGGCTGGTGCTTTATCCACTACGTCACCTAGCCGCCCCTTATGTTTGTCCATTTTTGAAGAAGACCACAGTAGCCTGGACATGATGCCATGACAAGTACATGAACTGGATTTGAGTGAAGGGATACTGCGTTAAGTCACCAGCCTCACTTTCTCTTCCAGAGTCATCTGGGTCCAGTGGCCAGATATTAATCAGACAACTGGACATGACCTTAGATATGAGGCAATCAGAGAAAAATGACTTGCCCAAAGTAGTTCCACAACTAGTGTCTGAGATTAGGTTTGAACTTGGGTCCTCCTGACTTCAGGGTTGATGCTCTACCCACTGTACCATCTAGACCCTTGTATATACAAGTAATATACAGAACAGATCAAAGGCAACCTGAAAGATGAAGGCACTAACACCTTGAGGGACTGAGCAAAGCCTTTTGTAGAACATGGGTTGGAACTGTACTTTGAAGGAAGCAGGCAAACCAAGAGGCAGAGCATCCCAGGGAAGAGGGTAGCCAGGACAAAGAATAGATATGGGAGATGGAGTGCCCTATTAGAGGAAGTAGAGGTAGGCTTGTGTGACTGGGTCACAGGGTACATGGAGAGGACTAAAATGTAAGCAGTCTAAAAAAATAGAAAGCAGTAAATTTAGGAGAATTTTAAATGCTAAACAAAGTTTATATTTAATGCTGATGGTGACAGGGAACCACTAGGTTCATTGAGGGAAGGGTGACATGGTCAGAACTATATTACAAGGGAGATGAGTTAGAGGACTATTTGAAGCAGGGAGACTTCTTAAATAGTCCCAGGTAAGAGATGCAGGAATGAAGCTTGCAGCAATATGAGAGCAGAGAAGGAGATGTATACAAGATATGTTATGAAGGTAGAAATGACAAGATTTGAAAATGGACTGAAAATGTTGAGTAATGAAAGTGAGAAATTGAAGATAATACTGAAGTTATAAGCTCAAATGACTGTAAATTTGATGGTTCCCCAGACAGTATTAGATATGTTTGAAAGAGGGGAAGGTTTGAGGGCAAAGATAAATTCCATTTTGAACATGTTGAATTTAAGGTCTATGAAAGATTTCAAAAGGATATTCAAGAGGAAGCTGGTGATGTGAGACTGGTGCTTAGAAGACACTTTAAGGCTGTTATGTTGAGAAACAGATTGGAGAATCTCTATAGTGAGATATCACCAGTGAATAAATATTTAGAGTGAGAAGTGAGCCCAGGACAGAGCCTTGGAAAACAACCAGAGTTAGCATATATGATCTGGACAATGAATAAGCAAAAGAAACTGAGAAGAATCAGATCAACAGGAGAACCAGGAGAGAGCAGGGTCATGAAAACTCAGAGAGGAGACAGTAGAAAGGAGAAAGTGATCAATAGTATCATATATTGTGGAGAATAAAAGATGAAAACTAAGAAAAGGTTATTAGTTTTGGTAATAAAGAGATCTTAAGCAAGTAAAGAGAATAATTTCAATTGAATGATGAAATGAGAGATGTCAGATTGAAGAATAAGAGATGTAGTAGAGTCAACAAATATAGATGACTGAGATTCAATAAGAAGGGAAGAAGTATAGCATGGTAAGAGAAATGGTGAGATGATGGGAAGGCTTTTTATGGATGGAGAAGAATGGACATGTTTGTAGGTAGAAGAGAAGGAATAAGTAGATAGAGACTGAAAATAAAAAGACATTATGAAGTATATTGGGTTCAATATACTGAAATGAAGGGTTACTCTAGAGGAGTTGGCCATGGCAAGAAGGAGGGTCATATCTACATGTTAAATCTGAATGAAAGAGATTGTAGGGGAAAACATATGAATGCTGTGAAATGAGGAAGTGTGGAGAAGGGGAAACTCTTGTTGAATGGTCTCAATGTTTTCAGTGTAGAATGAGATGAAGTAATCAGTTTAGATAGTGCAGTGATGGGATGTCATAGTAGTCTGAAGAGAAACAAGGATATTTAAAGTAGACATTGTGGAGAGTTGGGTAGTTAATTAGGAAGTAAGGATTAATATTTGCTTTCCTGCAGTGAAAGCTCAGTTGAGATTAAATAACATAAATCTGTAGCAAACAATCAGCAGTTTCATAATTTTCTTCAGGTCTACTCAGTATTATGTGAATAAGAGTAAAGAAGTAGAACTTTGGAGTCATTACAGGCAGGAGCTTGATAATGATAAGGGACTTGAGGATTAGTGTAGATTTGGGTTAGTTTACTATGGGGTCAACATAGGGAAGGGCAGAGAATAGAACCAATGGATGAGGAAAATTGAGGTGTGAAAGGGATGGAGGTCACAAAGTGAAGTATAGGGTTAAGGGAAATATAGAATGATAAAAGATTATAAAATAAAGGAGTTTGGGGGTTTGTAAGTAAAAATGGAGTACTGTGATTGTAAGATCAAGAGTATGTTCATCTCTGTGTATAACTGATTTAATTTGGAGGAGGTGATAAAATTTGAAGGTATTTTGATATGTATGTCAAAATTCTTATGAGGGTAGAAGATGGAGAAAAGGCAAAAGTTGTGATTTAGATCATGAATTCATTGTTAAAGAAAGGAAAATGTCCTGCATATTGCTAGATAACAACTACTAGGTTCTGGATTGATTGATAAATTTGTATAGCATGAACTTCCAAGGAAAAGACATTAATTAGCAAAGGTGGTAGAAGGACTATGGAAATGGCAACAAAGAACAAGGAGTACTATGACTCTCACATTTTTTCTATGACTAGGGGGTTGGTGAAATACAAGAATAGATGTAGTCAGTACAGGAAAGATTGTTAAGGGAAGTGGTATCATCTTAAGGGAGCCATATCTCAGTGAGGCCCAAAAGCATGAGAAAGAAAAAGATTTGAGAAGAAAGGAAGTGGTTAATTATAAAACAGGCAACTTAGAAGTCACAGTGGAATGGCAGAAGATATGGAATGGAAGAGTAAGGGGGGTAGGATCTAAATGGATGTGCAAAGAAGAGATGAGTTGGAAATGGAGAATGGGATTGGTATCCCTACATTTGAGTCCAACTGTATCCATAGTTAAGCATTCAGAACTGGAATGGGGTATTAAGTGGTGGAAGTTTGCTCAACACTAAGCAGTGAATCAAAGTAGAATATCTATAGTCGGAGAGAGGAATGTTGAGGGACATGAGATACTAGGTTAGATTGTTGAAGGTAATTTCTTCAGGTTCGGTTCCCTGAGAGGTGGTATGTTGTGTCTTGTGAGAACCTGGCAGACCAACCTTAGTAGAAAGGAGCTAATAGTAGAATGGGCAGAAAGGGAGAGTCTTGGAAAAGACCTTAGAGGACAGGATATTGGAAAAGGACTTTTCTCTAGAGGAAGTCTGGGGCTTGAGTAATAGAATAAAAATTCAATGAGACAAGTGGTGGAGAATGATCTCCAATTTGTGGTGTTAATGATGGTTCATAATCTGTCAGGTATACTGGGTCTTCCCCATCAGTGTAAGGTCTGATTCAAGCTGATTCAAGAGATGGGTACTGTGTCAGGGCCTTAGGAGAAGAATTCTCACATTCAATGACTCTTTACCCTTATCTCCGCTGCTCCACAAAAGTTTTTACTTAGAGATTTGCTATTTACAGGCTCAAAGTATTAGGGTGACCCCCCATGAATAGAGAAAGTTAAAGTATTCAATGTACAAAAATGAATTAGCTATAGAAAAGGTGGGTTATTTCCAGGTAGAACAGAGGCTGCTAAGCAACAAAAAATCACAGCATGATTACAACAGACCTGAGAAACATAACACTTCTAGTACAATCAATTGGGAAGCTAATATTCAAACTTTATTGAGATAAACATATTTTTGCAAGGTTGATAACTGACCATTTTACATTTTGCTTCCATTGGTACAGTCTGATCAAATATCAACAAGAATCTTGAAGGGTGGAGGGGGGAAGAGAATTACTGACTTGGATGTCAAATACTGCTTGCTACTGGAAGACACTGCTTTCATCATTATTACTAGAAGATATTTCTGTATTCACAAGGTCAATGCTAGAGACAAGCAAAAAAGAAAGACAAAGCATCCAGGTGATTCTGGTATAAATCCTGCTAGTTGAATCCGCAGTACATGGTGGCACCAGAGGCCCTGATCTGACACTGCTTTATAGAAGGGGGAGATTCTTCCTTCCTCCACTTGACTCCTTACTTGCCCCCTCCAGTTACATGTTGTCTTTTTGAAAACTGTTCAAAAGACTCTCAACAAGAAGCTGCCATTATATTTTATACCACATGTGGTACCCAGCACCATCATCTTTTCTAGCTTCTTCAACCAATCTGAACTGGACCCAGTGATATCACTATATAGGTATAAGTAGGCACATTTGGTTAAAGTGATGTTTAAGGTCTCCTGAAGATGAGTAGGGAATATCTGCACATGTCTCAAAGGGCTGGGGGCCTATTACATTAAACTATATAGAAAGTTCTAGGCTTTAGACCTGAATCTACCACTGATTCGTGGTGATTCTTTGAGCAAGACCAGAACTCCTTGCATCTCATTTTCCCTAGCTGTAAAATGAATGGGTTAGGTCAGGTGATTGCTAAGGTCCTTTCTAGAACAAATGGAGTTTTAGAACTACTTGAACAAATTAGGAAGAATTTGTTTGGTACTTAACATCATTTCAATATGATTCCTTAATTAAAAAAATATATATTTTACACTAGTTTATGTTCTGATAGTTCACTAGTAATCTTATATTATTTTAATAATCAACATTAGTGCTAGGGGGGAGAGTGTCCAGAGAAGAGCACCTGGGATACTGAAGAGCTACAATTATGCTATGTGTATGTAAATTGAATGAACTGGGGATATTGAGCCTGGAGAAGAGAAGACTGGGAGGAGGGGAGACCATGACAGCTGTATTTAAGTATTTGATGAAGGAACTAGTGTACAGAAGAAAAATCCTTGGCTCTACAAAGAATTTAGAGCTATGGGTGAAAGTTGCAAAAGGCAAGATGAAAGGAGAAACTTCCTCACAAAAACTCCCTTTATAAGAGTGGAAAAGAATTACTTCAGGTGATAGTGGGTTTTTCAGTAGAAGTTTTCAAGAAAAAAAATCAGAATGATTGACAGGTAATAGAAATGAATCTTCTTCAGATACAAATTGGATAATATGACCTCTGAAATCTTCCCCAACTTGAGATACTATGATTTTGTGATTGCAATATTTATTGATAGAGGTTAATTGACTCCCAATTTAATATATCAAACTTGATGCCATAACATATACCAACTCCAAAGAAAAGAACTATTAAGTTGAATCAAGTTTTAGATGCTGGAAACTATGCCACAACTGACATTTCATATTTATTGGTTGATTGAAGTTATATTGTGTTTATTCTTCTTCAAAGTAGGAGTGTTGAAATCTGGGAATTTTTGCAAGGAAATACCCTAAACTTTCAGACAAGGATAAATAATAAAATTTATTTCATCTATTATGAAATAAACACAAGAGAATTCACATTTCATGAGAATTATAGAGTTGGAAAGAATTTTATTATTAATCAGATTCAAATTATTCCTTTGTTGCATTTGAGAATACCTAACAAATTGCCTCAATCAACCCAGTTATGATGCAAGTGACACCCTTTATATGTAGGTTAGGCTGGTATCTTTTTAAGGACACTTTGTTTTGACTTCCTTGTTACTGGAGACATAAACAGCCCAGGCTTTAGGGAAGTAGTTGGAGATTTTGGTGGAATACCTATTGCCTGGCCTAATGCCTTTTTGAATTAGTGCAGTTGGTTGTCACGGTAAATGAATACGGAGGTGAAAGAGTAATGGTGATTTATATGAATTATATTCTTTTAAATCTTAATAATTTTGTTTGAGGGTCAGTTTATGGAATTCTAATCCCAAGTCTGTATCACTAGATTGTCCTAAATTATTCCTGGCTTAAAATATTTATTTTATAGCATCATCTAGTACTATTCAGCAGCTTCTGTGTAAGAATGAAAGAGGATAATGAGGGAAATCCAGGATTGGGGTCTAGAGATACAAGGGGTGATAGAAAGCTGAAATGATTGAGAGTGTCAAGATTTGGAACTTGTATGACCTTGGGCAAGTCACTAAATTTCTCTTTGCCTCAGTTTCTCATATGTAAGATGAAGGAATTGGAAAAAAAAAACGACTTTTAAAGTTTATTTCATTCTAAGTCTGAGACTAAAATCAGAGCAGTCCCTGAGAGATCATTAAAGATGGGAGTTATAAGTACTAACAAAGCATTGATATAGGAAGGGTGAGACATATGGGGAGGGAATGATAGAAGATTTTCAGAGTTTGTGATCATGAAAATAATAGTGCGTTTCACAACTCTTGTGGGTGATGGAAAAATTAAAGGTGTGGTTGAGGCTGCACAAGACTGCAATAATGTGCAAATCATAATGGTTGAGGAAATTAAGAACTAGGAGGTTAGATTGCTTTACCAATGATTAAATAACAAGTAATATTGAAGTCCTTCAGTTTATGGAGAAATTTGGAATAGTGAGTCATATTTTTATAGGAATAATCATAATTGCCATGCAATACCATTTATGAAGCGCACCAATATATGACTTATAATAACAATACCTCACATTTATAACCAACATCCAGTTCCAAGGAGAATGTGTTTAGATAGTGACAAGGACTCTTAGGCAGCAAATGATATAAATTGGATTAAAAATCAGAGACTCAGATTTCAAATCTGGCAATCTTAACACTGTAGCATTTCATGGTTTCTTTATCTTTAATTATCATGTGATCTTAAGTCATTTGCATTTCTTTAAAAATTTTTTTTATTTTTTTTTTAATTTTTTGCAAGACAATGGGGTTAAAGTGGCTTGCCCAAGACCACACAGCTAGGTAATTATTAAGTGTCTGAGGCTGGATTAGAACTCAGGTACTCCTGACTCCAGGGCCCGTGCTCTATCCACTGTGCCACCTAGCTGCCCATTTATTTTTAAATTAATACTTACTATTGAGACTATTGAACTCCTTATCCTAGAATAGCAAGTTGAACTCCAATGTCTCTCATTTGTCAAATGAGGGAGTTGAACAGGATAACCTCCAAGGTTCCTTCCAACTTTAGCATCCTATGATTAGCCTCATTTTTTTCCCTTTAAATTCTTGATCATTTGAGGTTAAAATCTTGGACTGAATGAAATCACAATATGCCATCTAGTTAATATTGTTCCATTAAAAAATCAAACAAACGAGATATTTTCTGTTCTTCAGCAATTTCATTAAGATTTCATAATTTTGGTGAAAATGTATTCTAGTCTGTTGAAACAGGTTGTGGTTGAACATTACAGAAATACAAGCAGGGGCTGCTTCATTATTTCCCCCTTTGTCTCTCTTGTACCCAACACATTCGAGATACTTAATAAGGGCTTGTGACCAACAATTTCTTTTCCTCCAAAATCAATAAAAGAGCTTTGATAGATCATATAGAAATAGAACATAGTAGCAGTTGCAGAGTATCGACAGTGCTTGGAATGTGGTCTTACATTTCATAGAATCATAGCACTGGAAAAAAAAGATTAGACCTTTTCATCTGATTCTTGCTTTGTTTTAATGGGAAAATATCACCACAGTTCTGGAACAGGAACAGTGGATTCATTTGCTCTAAAATGGAAAACTTCAGTCATTCTTTTATCTAGAAAAAAAGACTGGAAGGATTATTGCTTACTTTAAATTGGAGGCAGGAGAAAAGGAGAGGAAGGGGTTAGAAATGGGAGTGGAGGGATGATTTTATTTGGCAGTCAGGTTTTTAGATTTTTTTTTCTAATAATGCATGGAAGACTTTTCATATCATTAATATTGACCAACATTTATTTAGTATTGTAAGATTTTTTTGTTGTTCAATTGTTTTTGGTTATGTTCAACTCTTCTTGACCCTTTTTGGAGTTTCTTTGGCAAAGATACTGGAGTGGTTTGCCACTTCCTTCTCTAGTTCATTTAAAGTTGAGGAAATTGAGACAACGGTTGTCTGAAGCTAGATTTGAATTTAGGAAGATTCATCTGGCACTCTACTATGTCATCTAGCTATCCCTAATTTTTTTCACATACACTGACTCATTTGATAATTAAGATGGATTGGTTGGTCTCCAAATTGTTGAAAGGATCTAAGATTGGGTAACAATAGTCTATGATTTTTTTTCCCTCAAGATTTCTAGGATAATTAAATTTTACATAAAAAACTCTTACTGTAAAGAAAACAGTATCATTCTTTTTTCTTAAGGTTTTTGCAAGGCAGTGGGGTTAAGTGACTTGCCAAAGGTCACACAGCTAGGTAATTATTAACTGTCTGAAGCCGGATTTGAACTCAGGTTCTCTTGACTCTAGGACCGGTGCTCTATTCACTGCATCACCTAGCCGCCCCAACAGTATCATTCTTGTTGCAATAAATGGTAATTTTTTACTTTAATTACCTTTGGGTACTACTATCAATACTAAGGTGAACAGAAAATAGAATTTGGTGTCATATAACTTGGGCTCAAGGTCCTGTTCAATCAGATTCTATAATACCTGCATTACTTCAGATTGTGAAGATCAAATGAGATTACGTATGCAAATATAGTGTGGTCTAAAAGTGTTGGTGCAGTTTTAATCTTTAAAACTTAAAGTAGCTACCAAGTTTTAGTATCTTAAAACTGCATTAAAACTTTTGGGTATGCCACCTTGTATTATTATAGAATGATAAAATCACATATTTAGATCTAGAAAGGATGTTAAAGGTTATCTAGAACAGTCCTCTTAATTTACAGATGAAGAAACCAAGACTCATGAGAGGTTAAATAATATTCCCATGGGTATATAAGATTTTTGTTTTATATACTTTAATACTTCAATGAAGCAGAACCAAAAAAATCTAGTGAATTGTCTTGGTAGAGTGATTAATCTATTAAAGGAAGTATTCAAGTAATAATCAGAGGTTGAATTTAAAACCCAAGTCTTCTTGATTCTAGGTCTAGCATGAAATGTCCCCCTTCCCTGTTCTTTAGTCTAAAATCGTCAGTTTTTGCACTTATATACATTCTGTATAGTAATTTTTTGGATAATTCCATTATTGTTTCACGCTTAGACAATGCAAACTCATTTTTATAGTAATCTACCTAGACTTAGGAAGACTTGTTTTCTTGAGTTCAAATCTGACGTCAGACACTTATTAGCTGTGTGACCCTAGGCAAGTCACTTAATCCTCTTTGCCTCAGTTTCCAAAACTGTAAAATGGATTAGAGAAGAAAACACATACTATTCCAGTATCTTTGAAAAACCCAAACAGAGTCACAAAGGACCAGAAATGATGGAAACAACTGAAAATGGAATAGAAAGAAGATCTCTGACTGTGGACTGTAATTTACAGGGAGGCAGATTGTAGGTCAGGATTAGGAAAAATTGCCTAAAATTTGAGAAAGTGCTAATCAGTTGGAGAATAATTGAATAAACTTTGACATATAAGTGTAATGGGATAGAATTGTGCTGTAAAAAAATTTATAAACTTGAGGATTTCTCAGAAATATGGGCAGACTTGTATAAACTGTGTGAAGAAATCAGAATCAGGAGAACAATGTATAGAATGACTACAATAATACAAATGAATGTAATGCTGAAAGGCATGTGAATCCTGTTTAAAAGCAGTCATCAGTGTTGTTCTTCCCTCCTCTTGGTGGAAAGGTGACAGACTTTGAGTAAATAATGGCATATAATCAGATACACACACACACACACACACACACACAATCTCACACAATCAGATAAGGTAGCTGTGTTAGTTTGCTTAACTATTTTTCTTTGTTCTAAAAGAGGGTTTATGTGTGGGAGTTAAAGTTATATTAAGAAAGGGTTACATAAAATGCTTTGATAGAACAGAACAAAAATAAATAGAATGGAAGTCTTAGTATATATAGTGAGTTCCCCATTACAGAAGCTATTCAAGTAGAGGATTTGTTAGTTGTAGAGATTGCTTAATGGATGAGAAGGTAAACTAGGTGACCTCCATGCAAGATTCCTCTTAATACTAAGATTTCCTGATTTTTATTCAGCATCCTTAAGAAGGTAAATTGTTATCTCAAAATGTATCATCTTCAAATGAATAGAAACGTGAGTGGCATCTGTTGTTTTTGATTATCCACAACTGTACCACTCTCTTGTTTATTGGTTCTACATCTTAACTGTTTGTTCATTGTCATTGCTGCCTTTTGCATCTTTTATACCTCCTAAGAAACAGAGCCCTCTAATAAGGACACATTGCTCTCCTTCTTACATTATTCTAGGAAGTTGTATTATTTTTTTCACATTTATAAAGATTTTATTTATTTTGAGTTTTACAATTTTTCCCCTAATCTTACTTCTCTCCCCCACCCCCCACAGAAAGCAATCTGCCAGTATTTACATTGTTTAGGAAGTTGTATTACTGATTTCATTATCAAATAATGATTATCTTTATCAAAGAGATTTGTGAAGGGTTATTGAAAATTTTGAATACCTAAGAGGGCACTTGAAGATTAGACACAAAATCTGCTGTTTTAGGATGAAAATTGAGAATCATACATGCCATCCACAAACCCAGGCAAATGATAGGTCAGCTATTATGAGTCACTTCTCACAAAGAGATTTGCTATCACTATATCATACTCTGAGACTGCCAGAGTTGTGAAGGACATCAGAGATCATCTATTCCAAATTCTCTATTTTACATGTGAGGAAACCGAAGCTCAGAGAGGGGAGGTCCTTTACCTAGGTTCCTAAAGCTAGATAGTGGTAGGTCTAGAGTTAGAACTAGAGTTCCCCCGTTCTCTATCGTCCCATCATAATACATTGCCTCCATTTTTATTTATTTTTTATAACTTTCTAAGTGAAATAAATAGCAATGTAACTTAATTCATTATTTTATTTACTAGATAAAACTGCATAAAGACATAAGTACACACCCATGTAAAAACAATAGATGATCAATTATGAAAGGATAACCTGGGGATATCAATAACCAGCATTTTCACAGTGCAGTATTTGCTGTTAGAAATGTACATGGAAATAAATCTGTCTTTGGTTCAAGATTGTGAATTTGATTAGAGCACCAGGGTAGATACCATAAGAATTATGTTAATTCCTGGGAAATTTCTGCACAAAATTCTCCTAATTATTGATATTGTCTTTTAGGGCATTTTGATATTTAATCACTAAATTTATTCCTACAACAACATATAGTTCTGCTTAATTCTCATCCTGTTTGAATAAGTACTTCCTTTTAGCTTCTAGTTTTGCTATTATACTTCAAGATGAATTTCCAAAGAACTGAAATTTGAAAATTTAAAGAAGACCCCATCCTTAGGTCTTCACAAAGCTTGATTATTGGTTGATTCTGTAATGAAAATAACCACATGCACTCCAGAAGGGTTGTTGCCTCTCTTTATACAAGCAGGCTCTTCTTGCTTTATTTCTTTTCCTCAATTAATTTTTAGGTCTGCCTCATTGAGGCCTAGCAGTTGATCAATCCGGTGAAGAATTCCTTTAAGATTCTAAGAGAAAAATGTTCAAAGGGTAATTATAAACATTTAAATGAGCAAATAATTTAGTATTTATTCTTATCTAGTTTATGGAAAGAAATAACATCCCTCTGACCCTTGACAGAAGACTATTTTATCAGTCATTAGCCAAATTCTATCTAACTGCTTCTGGAAATTTTCCCGTTTCATAAATTTTTGGGTTTATATGGCAATAGCATTTCTTTCACTTAAAATTTCCCAGATGATAAGACAGAGTTTCTAGCTATGTTGAGCTTGTTTTTCTGGTAAAAATCTGTGTTCCTTTAAAGATTCTATTATATACATATACATATACATATACATATACATATACATATACATATACATATACATATACATATACATATACATATACATATACATATACATATACATATACATATACACATACACACATGCACACACATGCACACACATGTACACACATACACACATGCACATACCCACGTGCATACGCACATACATATACACATGCATATACACATGCATATACACACATACAATACACATACACATACACACATGCACATGCATATACGCATGCACATGCACACATGCACACATGCACACATGCACACATACACATACACATACACATACACATACACATATACATATACATATACATACTTCTTAGAGAACTAGCAGTTTTATTTGTATTTTAATAAAATTCAATTATACTTTAGCTTTCTATCACATACATTTCATTTCTCAAAAAAATTCTAAGTATATTCAAATAAGAAGGATGTGGCAGCTTATGTGGTGTATGACTAGAATTCAGTCCCTCCTCACCTTTCTCAGTTAAATTCCTCCCTTCTACAAGAGATCTTTTTTCACGCCTTATGATTTTCCCTCTGATATCATCTACAAAGTATGTAATATTTTAAGCACCTTGCAAATATTACCTAATTTTATCACAACCACACTAGGAGCTAATATTGCTCCCATTTTACAGAGGTGGAAACAAAAATAGAGATTAGGTGCCCAGATTTTGCACAGGGTCACACGGCTATTATCTGAGTGTGAATTTTTACTTGGGTCTTCCAGCCTCCAGGATCTTGGTGTCATGCCAGGCTGCCTCTATAAATCTCTAATTTATTTGATCTAGATTTTTATTTGCCCATGACCATTTACATATTGTCTCCCTCATTAGATTGTAAACTCCTTGAGGGCAGAGGTTATATTTGCATTTTTTTGTATTTATAAGTATTTAGTACACACACTGGCAAATAGTAGATGCTTAATAAATCCTTTTTGACTTGATTTTTAGTACTATAGAAATAGCACTAAATAGGAAGCTTTTCCTTCAAAAAGGAACTATATAAATACTCTCAGAAAATGGTAAGGGAGTATTTCAAGTCCACACAGGTGGTGGCATAACAAAAGAATTAAAACCTTTATGAGCAATGACAAAATAATTTCACATTAGTGGAAAAAGAAGCTAAGATTGTCTCATCTCCTAGGCTTATCTGAAAATGCTGCTGATTCTAATTATGACAAACATAAATTTTGAACTGTTTAGCAACATGTTGCATTTCTCACTGTTTATAACAGTACACAACATTTTTTTGCCTTAAAAACCACACTCTATCTTTTGCTCCACTTATCTACAAAAAAATCTCAAAATAACATCACTGTGGTTAAAGTTCATTTGTAATGAGATTTTTTAAAAAATGAGTCTAAGGATATATTCACCACAGTCTCTTCCTACCTTTCTCCTCTTTGTATATTTGACTCCTCCCTCCTCCCTCCAGACTCTAGGATCCAGTGATGGTGGCCTCTGCTTCTCTTCCCATTTGTGGGCATTTTCACCCTCTGTCTCCCATTCCCAAGCTTTTCTTCCTCTTAACCTCATCTTTTAGCTTTTCTGGCTTCCTTTAAGTCTCAGATAAAGTCTCAACTTCTAAAGGAATCTTTCCCAGTTCTTAATCTTTGTGCCATCCCTCTGAGACCACCCCCAGTTTATCCTTTATTCACCTTGTTTGTCCATGGCTAATTGTATGTTGTCTCCTCCCTTGGTCAGTGAGACCAATGAGAGTAGAGACTGTGTTTTCCCCTCTTTCTTTGTATCCCTAGAACTACACTTGATAATTGACTGTCTGAATATTTGGAGAGAAAAAATTGATGCTGGCATTATTTGTACTATTTTCTGAGTCTGTTAGGGACTGTTGGGTTGCTTTCACCAATTATGAGAAAATATGGAAAATTTTATGAAAGGAGATTGATTAGTCAAAGTAAGAAAATTTAGAGTTGAGACTAAATCCATTTCATTCAACTGATGTTATGGGTAGGCAGGGGCCAGAGGGGATGTGAAGGGACAGAAAGATGAAATGAATAAGGCTAGCCAAAGTATTTTTAGATCAGGGGATCATTTTGATTGTTATCAGGGAATCATTCTAGTTGCTATTCTCTCTCTCTCTCTCTCTCTGTCTATCTGTCTCTGTCTGTCTCTTCTCCAATCTCTCTGCAAAATTATCAAATGGGAATGTTAAGCTACATAGATGAAACTGAGGTATGGGAAATGTAAGCTAAAGTAAAAATAAGCCTTCTTGGAAAGGGAGATATGATATGATCAGAAATCAAAATCTGTAGAATTGGATATATTTTATATCAAGACATTCTCTTGCCTGTGGATCCCATTACACTCTAGCTCCTTCTTACCTATGTATCTCTTCTTACTCCTCATCATAAATCTCTATTATTCACTCTTCCCCATGCTAGCAATGTCTGCTCCTCTTTCTATGTTGTTACTACTCTCTCCAACTGGTGGGATGCATAAACTTCAATACACCTCTCCACATCCTAGGAATTCTAAAAGAACCAAGTCCCATATCACTGACTATTTCTAAAAGATCCAAATCCCATTCCTTGATTATTTCAGTTTACCAAAAAGATCTTTATATTTTGAACATCTGAACCACAAGATTTAGCATTTATTTATAGACAGTCTTATATTGATTAAATATTCAATGAATAGAAAATTCTTTCAAATAAGACTAAGGATGAGAGCTTCCTTTTTTGATAATTTCCATAGAACCCAGTATTACTTGTTAACTTAACTTGTTAAAAGTTTTTAAAAATTATTATACTGTTGGTTGCAATTTATGAGACAATCTGCTGTTAGCATGGTGTGGATAAATTTTGTTTCAAATCAAATAATGACATTTGTGAAAACAATAGATTCAATAACTAAAGTGGAAGAATAAAACTATTTTTGTACAGAATGATTTTAAAAAGCATAGATATAACGTTGTTTCATTACAGCATCACAGGTACAATTTCTGAGAAAGTCAAAATGGAAAACTTTTTTTTAAATTATAAAACTTTGATTTTTTTCTTTTTTACAAAGGGGAAAATGCTTTTCACCTAAAACTCAGCTAATCTTATCCAGTCCAAGAAAGTGTTTGACAGACAGCTTATACAGTAATTCTATGCTACTAAGATGCTAAGAGAGGGTAATAGCAATGAAAATAACTTTCTTATAATACTCACTGGAAGTTTGTATTCCTTATAAGTTAAGATTAAGTCTTGAACAAAAGGATGCTTCAGAAGAGCAGCAAGTTCAACTGGCTCCAAATTTTTGCTACCTATGACTTGGTATACTTTTTTGAAAAACTTTGGAAGGAGAAAAAAATGAAACTGAATTAATTTATTTATTCATGAATGTATAGGGATCATGGAAATAAAACCCCAAGAAAGTACACTAGATAAAACTCCTGAGTCCTAGGAAATGAATTTAAAGGAGCTTTTTATGCCACAAATATGTTTTTAAAAACATGTAATAAGAAGTATTCAAAAAGACATCTTATATGGTTCACATTTAAAAGAGTTGAAATAAATATAAAATCATAGCCAACCTCATAAAAAGTGTTCTCTATCTTTTCCTCCTCAAAAAATCGATGGTTATCTTGAGACTCTTTTATTCCTTGGAACACTTTAAGTAGTGTTGGAATGGAAATGCTTTCCTTATTCAGAAATTCTGGAACTAAAATTTTCTCTTTTTCCTCTTTTACTTCTTCTATCACTTCAGGAAGTTCCTCAATTGTTGCTGTGTCAGTGTAGGAGGCATTCTGGAAAAGATGAATGGAAAAGTGATTCAAGAGAAAGTAGGACTGAATTTAATCTGGAATATTCACATAAGACAAAAAAACATACTTAGAATATACATCTTCCATCCTTATGCAATGGGAATTAAAGTCTCTACCACAGTTGGAAAAACAATTAGGCTACAGAGGTAAGTTTGTCAAATATAATAGAATACACACATTCTAAACACTGAAAATTATAAATATGAATTAATCTATCTGAACATCCTGAGGGGAAAATAAAAAAATTGACTGAAATTGACCAGCTTAGACTGGACCTTAGTATACTGATGAATGCATTTTGGCACAAAATTAGACTATTATGAATATTCATCATTATTCTGATCTTAGTTCATAGTGAACTCTTAAATATCTTCTGTTCTACCTCCAAGGGCTCTTTCCCATCCTCATAAATGTGGACCATTCCATGGGAAAGATAATAAGAAACTAGTCTCTGACCATCACTGACTGTCATAATTCTACATATCAAAAAAAGATCTCAATATTATTTTTGTTACATAAGTGAAGAAATGAATGAAGAATGTAAATTTGAATGAATTTTCCATTTGAAGTTTAATACATGTTTTACAAAAAATAAAAAGCAGGCCAGAAATATATGCTGATTACCAAAATAGTAGAAGGATGAACATGTAATGGTTATCTTGTTCTCACTAATATAAATATATGAATGTATGAGTACACATATACATACATCCAAACATACATCTATTCATATGTATGCATGCATAAATATACATATGTTAAAACTTGAAACTGGACAAAGATTTTGGGTATATATATATATATATATATATATATATATATATATATATATATTTGCATATACATACAATATGGACCCACTTCCTTAGTTCTACATCTACTAAATACATATACCTGTATCAATAGATTGTAATACCCTTATCTGACTGCACAGCTTTGTTTTTCCCTTAGTATTCCTAGAGGCTAATGCTCTTCTAATGATGGATTACTTGCCATATACCCAAGATGGGAGAATAGCTTTTCTCTATCATTTCTACTATATGCTCCTGGTGATGATATATACATGGGTGAAGATCTTTAAAGATGGCAATTTTCATCTGAAAAGCAATCATTTAAAAATTCTAATGTCTTGTAGGAGAAGAAAACAATTCTGGAATTATTTGCTTTAATTTTATCACCTTTAGAGAATTCTAAGTAATTTCAGGAAGCAGCAGTCTTGTGGCTGGGTGAGAGGAGAGAACATCAACAAAAGCAGTTTAGTTCAGAAAGACCCTAGGGGTGTGTGCAGAAAGGGTTGATCTCTTTCCAATGCAAGTCTTCAAAGAACAGAGATTTTGAGAAATCTTATACAAAGTTAGTGAACAAGAATTTGGATAAAACTAATGCTTCCTTAGACAAAGTAAGTAGTGAATTAGCTCAGCATCAGAATACTGAAAGCTAGGCCATGCAGTGAATCAAGCATGGGATTGGGGGGTAAGGCCAAGATGGCAATAGGAGAAGAACCTCTCTTAGGTGCTCTCTCTCTATAATATTTCAAAACTTATAAAATAAGGACTCTAAATAAATTTTTGAGAGATAGAACCCACAGAGGGATCCAGTGAAGCAATTCTCCAGCCTAAGGTAACATGGAAAATAATGGAAAGTCTCCGCTCCATGGGGTTGGGGGGGGGGCTCTGTCAGAGTGAGCACATGAAGCTTAGCCCTCAAGGCACTCAGCAATCAGCTTGGCCTTAGCAGCCCAGATTCAGCAAATGGAAGAAGGTCCAGCCAGTAAGCAGGAGCCCCCAGGCAACTGAGCCTTGAATGCTCAGCATACCTAAGTTAGGGGAATGGAGAGAGACTTCTGTACCTGGAACAGGACTCTGGGGTTCCAACCACATTCAGATCCTGATCATAGTCTAGGCTCCCCATAGAACAGCAGGGGCCCCCTTGTAGCAAAGGGCTGTGGTCACTTACAGACCAGGAGAGAAGACAGAGCCTCACACACTGATATCCTTGTGTGTGTGGGGGTGTCCCAATAATACTCAAAATAATACTCAAAAGCTCAGGAAGCACCCCCAAACCAGGCACAGGCTTAGGGAAATGAGTAAACAGAAAAAAAAGAGGAACACTACTGAGAAATACATTGTCTATGGTCCCAAGAAGAATCAAAATACTCAATCTGAAGATGAGGAAGTACAAGCTCCTACATCTAAAGACTGCAAGAAAAATGGAAATTGGTCTCAGGCTATGATAGAGCTCAAAGAAGATTTTAAAAATCAAGTGAGGGAGATAGAAGAAAAATTGGGAAAAGAAATGAGAGAGATGCAGGAAAAACACGAAAAAGAAGTCCTCAGCTTAGTCAAGTAAATCCAAACGAATGCTGAAGAAAATAACATGTTAAAAACCAGCATTGGTCAAATGGATGAAACAGTTCAAATAGTTATTGAGGAGAAGAATGCTTTAAAAAGCAGAATTGGCCAGATGGGAAAAAAAAGATAAGAAAGCTTTCTGAGGAAAACAAATCTTTCAGAAGTAGAATTGAACTAAAGGAAGCTGCTGACTTTATGAGAAGTCAAGATACAATACTTCAAAACCAAAAGAATGAAAAATTAGAAGACAATGTGAAACATCTCATTGAAAAAACAATTGATCTGGAAAACATATACAGGAAAGTTAATTTAAAAATTATTGGGTACTTGAAAATCATGATCAGGAAAAGAGCCTTGACATCATTTTAAAAGAATTCCTACAGGAAAATTGCACAGATATCCCAGAAATAGAGGGCAAAATAGAAACTGGGAGAATACACCAATCTCCCCCAGAAACAGATCCATAAAAAACAACCCCCAAGAATATTATCCAAGTTCCAGAACTCCCAAGTCAAAGAGAAAATATTACAAGCAACCAGAAGGACACAATTAAAATATCATGGAGCTGCAGTCAGGATCACACAGGATTTAGCAACAACTATATTAAAGGCTCATGGGGTTTGGAATATAATATTCTGGAAAGCAAAAGAGCTTGGAATGCAACTGAGAATCAACTACACAACTTCCCTCTTCCAGGGAAAAAGATGGACTTTCAATGAACCAGGGGAATTTCAAATGTTCCTGTTAAAATGGCCAGAGCTGAACAGAAAGTTTTATCTTCAATGACAGGACTTAGGTGAAGCATGGAGAGTAGAGGAGAAGGGCAAAATATGAGGGAATGATGAACTTCATGTATTCCTACATAGAAAAATAATACTGATAATACTCATATGAAGCTTCTCATTTAATAGAGCAGGTTGAAGAAGCTTTTATAGATAAAACACAGGAGAGAGCTGAATTTGGAGATATAATATATTGTAAAAATGGAGTCAATAGTTAAAGGGAAATGTAATTGGAATAAGGAGAAAGGAGAGGTGGAATAGACTAAGATATTTCATATAATAAAATTTTTTATTACAATGAGCTATTGCAATGATATGGAAGGGGGAAGGTAGGGGGAATGAAGGAACCTTCTCTCTCATTAGAGGTGGCTCAGAGAGGAAACAGCATATATTCTCAACAGGGTATAGACATCTAGAATAAGAAGGAGAGAAGGGAAATGGTGGAATGGGGGGATGTGAATAATGGAGGAGAGGGTGGACTATGTGGGAGAGTGGTCAGATATAACACATGTTCTTTTTTACTTCTTGCAAAGGGCTGGGATTGGATGGCCTGTCCAGGACCACAGGGCTGGGTGGTTGCTGGGCCTCTTGGCCCCAGGGCCAGTGATCAGTCTGCAGTGCCACTCAGCTACCCTATAGCATATTTAAGAGGGACAGAGTGAAAGGAGAGAACATATAGTGTATGGTAGTGTGTAAGTATGAATGAAGGGAGTTGTGATCAGCAATGGCAACAGTGAAAAAATATGGAAGCAGCTTTTGTGATAGACTTATCCTAAAGAATGTGATCCACCCATGACAGAGCTGGTGGTGTTGTAACACAGACTGAAGCACAATTTATTATTATTATTATTATTTTTTGGGGGGTAGCAAGGCAGATGGGGTTGGGTGGCTTGCCCAGGGCCACACAGCTGGGTGATTGTTGGGTGAATGGGGCTGGATTTAAGCTTGAGTGCTCCTACTCCAGGGCCAGTGCTCTGTCCACTGTGCTACCTATCTGCCCCTATTATTATTATTTTTTAATTTTAAATTTACTTTTTTTCCTCTTTCCTTTCTTTATTGCTCATGAGGGTCTATATTTTTTGGGGGAGGGGGTGTTATGTTTACTCTTAAACAAGGATATTTTAGTAATTTATAAAAAAGCATCATTTGCACAAAAATAAAATAAATATAATTTTTTAACAAAAAGCATGGGCTTGGGATCAGGAAGACTCCTCTTCTTAAGCTCAATCTAGCTTCAAACACTTGTTAGTTATGTAATCCTTTTTGCTCAGTTCCTTATCTGAAAAATGAATTGTAGAAGGAAATGGCCAACAACAACACAATTGTACAAACACTAGACAGAGGGAGAAAGGTAAAAATGGTTTCAATCTGGGCGCACTGTGTCTGATCTTCAAGTTGTCAAAATCTGTGAACAAAACACTGTTTTTATAAAAATATTAATAGAAGCTCTTTTTATAATGGCAAAGAATTGGAAATTGAGGTGATATCCATTAATTGGGGAATAGCTGAACAAGTTATGCTGTATGAATGTGATGGGGTCTGTAAGAAATCATCAATGGATGGACTTTAAAAATGCTTGGAATGACTGGAATGAACTGATGCTGAGTGAAGTGAGCAGAACTGGAGAATATTGTACCCATTAACAGCAACATTGTAAGATGATTAACCATGATGGAAGCAACTTCTCTTAGCAGTTTCGTGATCCTGGACAATCCTAAAAGACTTGTAATGGAACATGCCATTCACATTCAGAATCTGAATGAAGAACCATGTTCACTTTTTAAAACTTCTTTATGTTTTTTCTTTTTTTCTTCTTTCTTCCTTCTTTTCTTTCTTCTCTTCTTTTTCTTTTTCTTGTTCTTCTTGTTCTTGTTCTTCTTGTTCTTCCTTCTTTCTTCCTTTTTTTCCCCTCCTTCCTCCTCCCTCCTACAAAGGACCTTTACAAGTCATCTTGTCATCCTCCTCCTTGTTCTCCTCTTCTTCCTCCTCCTCCTTTTTTCAATAGATGGAGAAACTGAAGTTTTGTTGCCTAAGATCACATAGGTGGCAAGGGCAGGGCTGGAATTTGAAGGCAGGTCCTGGGACTCTTCTTCACTAAGTTGCTTCTCACCTATTTTCCTCCCCATAGTGCTAACACTGTTCTGAACAGTGTCAGTCACAGACTTTGCCTATAAATGAATAAATGTTTCAAGTGCCATATTAATAAGGGGCTTCCCAAAGATTGTTTAGCTAATGATAAGATTCTCCTAGAAGATATCAACTTAAATCATTTCTTCTTACATTCAATCAAATAAATATGAGCAGCAGATAGAGTGAGAAAGAGAAGTCTGAGTGACATATTGGATAATTTATGTTGACCATTGGGAAAAAAAAACCCTTGAATTGTTGGCTTAGGAATTAAATGTAAAATTTGGGGTTTTAAGTTTCTGAGCAGTGTCATTATGGATGCCTCATATCTAGAAAAATCCAAGGGTCAAAAAACATAAAATCAGAATGACTTTGATGCAAGGCCTGGAACAAGGAAGGGTAAGGGTGAAGATTTAGCATTTTGTTTTGTGCAAGGAGAAGAGGGGAAGGCAAGGGAAGGTGAACCTTCCACATGCTTCTTCCATAATCGTGCTGCCTACTTGTTCCCTCTAGAGTGTGTGTGTGTGTGTGTGTGTGTGTGTGTGTGTGTGTGTGTGTTGGGGGGGTCAACTGATTTAAAAAGTGTCAGTAAACTAGAAAAAATAGCAGGCATTACATTTCAAACTTGAAAGGAATACAGCTATCCTCAGTTTAGGCCTTCTCTCAATGTCATCAGTTCCCTTCCTCCATGTTGCCATGGTGACAGTCAACTCTCAGAATAGGTACATGCCTCCTAGATTTTGCTCTGTCTGTTTCTATTGACTGGAATGGTCTCCCACTTCTTGCTTTATGAACTATACTTCCTTGAAGCCCAGGCTCATGACTCACTCCTCTATCAAATCAATTTATGCTTTCATTCACGTTCCCATCATGTTTGCTATACAATTACATTTGATTCTACTCTTTCATCTTCAAATATATATGGCACGGATGAGACTGACAGCTTCTTAGGGCTTAGGGGCATATTTTCTTTTTCTTCTTTAAACCCTTCAATATACTGAGGGACATCAAGAATTAACTCAGTGCTTGATGATTAACTGGAGGGTGGCAATTTGTATTTGTTCAGTAATGTGGCTCAGGAGATGGAAAGAGGAGTAAGATATTCTTGTAGTTTCACTCTATAAATATGAGCTAGTAGTATGGACCCAGTGGAATAGGGATAAGTGCTCAGTACTTCCAACTGAAGGCCTTGATTGATGTTCTTTCCTAGCTGAGTTTTTCTTTCCCTCTCATTCCCATATATCCGCATCACATGTAGATAATTCTTTAATGACTGAGTCAATCTACATGTATTCTAGTGAGTGCCCAAAGCAGCTAATGGGTTCTACAAAATACCAGAGAACAAGAGAGAAGGCTGGCAGAGCAACTTAATTCTTCCCTCTTTTTCCATAAAGGGAGGAACAGAGACTGTCCATGGGGCCTTTTGTCACAATCACTGCTTGTCCTTCAAAAGGTGATAGAGAGACAATAGAAAAGTGTGCGGATCTATAACCATGAAAGCTTTAGGATCAAAGAATTTGGAGATTGAAGGGATTTTAAGAGGTTATCTAATCCAGACCCCTAATGTTATAGATGAGGAAACTGAGACCCTGAAAGTGTTATTATTTTATTGCTAAGATACTATTACCTTCACATGTTCTATGACTGGAACTGGTGTTTCAACTTTTCGAAAGACATGGGTTCCTATCGCCAGACTCAGGGCTCTGTAGACCCCTTCCACGGGATTTGGGTGACATGCAAAGTAAAGAAGCATTTGAAAATAGTCCAGTTCTGGTGGGTTTTTCTGGAAATCAGCAAACAATTCAAAGAAAAACTGTCAAAGAAAAATGATTTTAATTAATCCATCTGAACGATATCCAAGTATTAATAATATAATATTCAAGATAGGTTTAATAAAACATCCTAAAATTAAACTGCTAAGATTTTATGTTTCCCCAAGAAAACAAAACAAAATATACATCAGAATGGAAATTCTTTAAGGGATTTCAAGAAAAGTATTTTTATATATGTATATGTATATGTATATGTATATGTATATGTATATGTATATGTATATGTATATGTATATGTATATATTTGTACTACCAAGATGATTTTGTCAGAGAATATGGATGTACTTCCAAATAAATAGAAAATACCAATAAAATATTTTTGGAGTGTTTGTTATAAACAAAGTACCATCTGTCCCAGGCTGAGATATTATTGAAAGATCATTTTTTCCCCTGGTATGTCATTTATGTTTTCATTCCTGAAAGGTTGTGGTGTCTGTGAATCATTTAGGCCTCCATTTCCCTCCATATTGATATATAGGCTATTTCTAAGCCTATCAGCAGAAGTAGAAAGAAAAAAGGCAGAATTAGATTTCGTTATTAACAGGAGGTTTGCTGGGGGCAAGGGGTGGAATTACCATAAATTAAAAAAGGTTCAAGGGGTTATCTGTAGATCTCTTCCCATAAGAATGAGTTGGTACTCAAATTGCACTGTTCTCATAGTTTCTCTTGATTAAATTTATTATTAAAAGCTAATCATTTATTAATAACAGCAGTCATGATATAGTTCTATAATACTTTATGGTTCTAAAGTGCTTTACATCAATTATATTATTTAGTCCTCCCAACAACCTAGTCAGAGAAGTTAAGTCAGTTGGTCACTTAATATTTAATAATAATGTGATAGAAGTGGTACACAGATAAAACTTTAAAAAAAGGAAAAATGGTTTCTTTCTTCCACAACAGTAACTGGAAATTTATTGTTTATTTCAATAAATTAAATTCTATCCCCAAATTATCACTTGTATAATCTATATAAAATTTTGCACATTGTATTTAATAAACATGAACTAGGCAGAGCTATGAGAAAGGTTAAATAGAAGGTATTATTTGCTCAAGCCTCTGAAAAAGTTTTCCTCCTTGTGAAGACTTTCTCTACATGTACCTTTGATTACATCCATTCATAATTCCTTTAGCAGTTAACTATTATGACCACTCCCCATTATCGGTCTCTGATTTTCTAATTTCTTAAAAAATCCTCATATGACTCTTCTAACCTTTTCCAGCTTTCATATCTTAACTCATCTCCTTTTAGGGTTCAATCTCTGGGGGGGAAAAAGCCATTGATCTTTGATTCTATTTTTTTTCACATCATACTGCTTCTTAATCCTTTGCAGTCTTGCTTCTGACAGTGCCTATGTAATCAAACAGTTCTCTTCAAGATTGAATCTTTTAAGGGCTGTATTTGATGACTTTTTTTTCTTCAATTCTCATACTTCTTGATTTCTTTGTAACTCTTTATGCTCTTGATGAACCCTCCTCTTTCAATTCACAAGCTACCATGACATTGTTTCTTTCTGATTCTCCTCATTTTCCTTTATTAGAAATATTCTGCTTCTAATTGAGGGTGTTACCCAAGGTTCTATCCTGGCTCTTTTTTTACTTTCTTTTCTATATTCTCTATTCTTTTTTAATATAAATATTTTATTTGTTTTCCAATTACATACAATAGTAGTTTCTACCTATCATTTTTTGGTAATATTTTGAATTTTACTACTTTTTCCCCAACCTCCTTTTACTCCCCTCACCCCCCCCCCCCCCACAGGAGGCAATCTGATAATCTTTACATTGTTTCCATGCTATATACATTGGTCAAAATTGAAATTGTTGAGAGAAAAATCATATCCTTGAGAAAAAATAAAATATAAGAGATAGCAAAATTATGTAGTACATAAGAAAACTTTTTTTTTAAATTGAAGCTTATATTCTCTATTCTAAGTTACCACCAGAGGATTTAATCATTATTTCTCTTTTGATGATACACACACACACACACACACACACACACACACACACACACACACACACACACATACACACACAATTTCCAATCCTGAGCTCCATTTCAGTAACATTTGATACTGAACATTTGAATCTGGAAGTCTTGTAGAAATCTCAATAGGTTTAAAATAGAACCCCACCTCTACCTGTTCTTCCTCTAAATTTATCATTATCATTTATCATTCCAGTCTCTCAAACTGTCTTCATCAACTTTTCTTCTGTTTTATTCCTTATATTTAAACAATTGCCCACCCATAAAATGTGTCTCTGCATCTTCCACATCCAACTCCTTCCTGCCAGTCATGAGACCATTACTTTAGCTCATATTCATTACTTCTTGTTTGAACCATTTTACAATAACCTTCTAATTGTTTTCCACATTTCCCTCTCCAAATCTTCTCCCACATGGGTATCAAAATAATTCTCCTAAGCATGACTCTGACTGTGTTAATCCTTTGCTTGAGAATCTTCAATAACTCAGTGTTGCTTCTAGGATGAAATACAAATTCTTTCATTTTGAAACTTGGTCTGTTTCATTTCTGGCCTTATTTTAGATCATGCCTCACACATAGTTTCAGTTTATCTGGTCTTATTGTAATTGAGCTCAGCTTTTTAAAAATTAAAATAAATTAAAATTGTTTTAACTTTAAAATAAATATATTTATTTTTCCAACTACATGCAAAGACAGTAACATTTTTTTCTTTTCTCCCCCCCACTTTTGACAGCATGATTATAGGTTATACATGTATAACTATGTTAAACATATTTCCATATTAATCATGTTGTAAAAGAACAAAAAAGAAGAAAAACCATGAGAGGAAAAACATAAAACAAAACAAATTTAAAAAATTGGAAATAATATGCTTCAGTCAGCATTCAGACTTCATAGTTCTTTCTCTGGATGTGGATGGTATTTTCCATTGCCAATCCTTTGGAATTGTCTTTTATTCTTGTACTGCTAAGAAGAGCAGTTGATAATCACACAATGTTGCTGTTAATTTGTTCTGGTTCTGCTCATTTCAGCATGAGTTCATGTTCAGTCTTTCCAGGCTGTTCTGAAATCTTACTGAATATCACATTTGTGTGCCATAATGTGTTCAGTTGTTCTACAATTGATGAGAATCCCCTCAAGTTCCAATTCTTTGCTACCATAAAAAAGATGCTGTAAATATTTTTTGCACATGTGGGTTTTTTAAACTCTTTTTAATGATCTCTTTGAGATACAGACCTAGTAGTAGATATGCCTGGTTTTATTGCTTTTTTGACATAATTCCAAATTGCTCTCAAGAGAGGTTGGATCAGTTCAAAACTCTACCAACAATGCATTATTGTCCCAGTTTTCTCACATCCCCTTCAATATTGATCATTTTCCTTTTTTGTCATATTGGCCAATCTGATTGGCCAATTTTTTGGGGGGGGTGATAACTGAGAATTGTTTCAAAGTGCATTTTTCTAATCAATAATGATTTAGAGCACTTTTTCCATGCAACTATAAAAGGTCTTAATTTCTTCATCTGAGAACTGCCTGTTCATAACCTTTGACCATTTATCAATTGGGAGATGATTTATATTCTCATAAATTTGCCTCAGCTCTCTATATAATTTAGAAATGAGTCCTTTATCAGAAACATTAGCTGTAAAAATTATTTCCCAACTTATCACATTCCTTTTAATCTTGGTGACTGATTTTATTTGTGCAAAACCTTCTTAATTTAATGTAATCAAAATTATCCATTTTGCATTTTATAATGTTCTCTATCTCTTGTTTGGTTATAAACTCCCACCCCCTTCCATAGATTTGATAGATAAACTATTCCTTGTTCTTCTAACTGGTTTATGATACCACCTTTTATATCTAAATTTCATACTCATTTTGACTTTATCTTAATATATGGAGTGAGATCTTGGTTTATGTCTAGTTTCTACCATTGTATTTTCCAGTTTTTCCAGCAGTTTGTGTTAAAGAGCAAGTCCTTATCTCAGAACCTGGAGTCTTTGGATTTATCAAACAATATATTATTACAGCCATTTTCTACTGTTTCTTTTAGCTTAATCTCATTCACTGAGCCTCCACTACTCTATTTCTAAGTCAGCATCAAACAATTTTGATGACTTCTGCCTTATAATTTTAGATCCATTATGGCTAGGACACTTTCCTTTGCAATTTTTTTTCATTGACTCACTTGATTTTCTTGACTTGTTCCTCCATATGAATTTTGTTACTATTTTTTTTATCCCATTTAATAGATTTTTGGTAGCTTGATTGGTATGGCATTGAATAAGTAATTTAATTTAGATGGAATTTTCTTTTTGTTTTATTATATTAGCTTGGTCTACTCATAAGCAATTGACTTTTGCCCAATTATTTGGTCTGATTTTATTTGTGTGGAAAATGTTTTGTACTTGTTTTCATATAATTTCTAAGTTTGTCTTGGCAAAAAGACTCTCATGTATTTTATGTAATCTAGAGGTACTTTAAATGGAATTTCTCTTTCTAATTTTTGCTGCTGCAGAAATGCCAAGGATTTATATACATTTATTTTATACCTTGCAATTTTGCTGAAGTTGCTAATTATTTCAAGTAGTTTTAGTTGATTTTCTAGGATTCTCTAAATATACCATCATATAATCTGCAAAGAGTGAGCATTTTAGTTCCTCATTGTCCATTCTAATTACTTCAATTTATTTTCTTATTGCTAGAGCCAACATTTTAAATACATTATTGAATAATAGTGCTTATAATGGACATACTTTTTTTACCCCGATCTAGCTGGGAATGCTTCTAGTTTATCCCCATTACATACAGTGCTTATTTTAAGGAAAATTCCGTTTATTCCTCATGCTCTCTAGTGTTTTAATAGGAATGGTTGCTGTATTTTGACAAAAGCTTTTTCAGCATCTATTGATATTTCTATTAATTTTGTTACTGATATAGTCAATAATTGATAATTTTCCTAATACTAAATGAACTCTGCAATCCTGATATAAATCCTACCTGATCATAGTGTATTATTCTAGTGATAACTTGCTGCAATTGCTTTGCTAATATTTTAATTATTTTGTATCAATATTCTTTAGGGAAATTGATTTATATTTTTCTCTGTTTTGACTCTTATTTAGATATTAGAACTTTATTGGTTTCATAGAAGTAAATTTAGTGGAGCTCCACCTATTTTTTTCAAATAATTTATATGGAATTAGAATGAATTTTTCTTTAAATGTTTGGTAGAATTCACTTATGAATTCATCTGGCCCTGGAGATTTTTCAAAGGTTTGTTAAATTTAATTTTTCTGAAATGGGATTATTTACATATTTAATTTTCTCTTCTGTTAATCTGGACAATTTATATTTTTATAAATATTCATCCATTTAACTTAGATTATCAGAATTCTTGGTATACAGCTAGGTAAAATAACTCTGAATTGTTACTTTAATTTCCTCTTCATTGGTGGTAAATTTACCCTTTTCAATCTTGATACTGATAATTTGATTTTTCATTCTTTTTTTTTCTAGATCAAATTAATCAAAGGTTTATCTATTTTATTTGTTTCATAAAAGCAACTCATAAAGCCAGTTTTATTTATTAGTTCAATAGATTTCTTACTTTCAATTTTATTAAGCTATCCTTTGATTTTCAGAATTTTTAATTTGGTATTTAATTGGGGATTTTTAATTAGTTCTTTTTCTAGAATTTTTAGTTGCATGCCCAACTCATTGATCTCCTCTTTCTCTATTTCATACATATAAGTATTTAGAGATATAAAATTTCCCATAATAATTGCTTTGGATGCATCCCACAAGTTTTAGTATGTTGTCTCATTATTGTCTTGGATGAAATCATTATTTCTATGATTTATTTTCTGATCCACTCATTCTTTAAAATTAGGTTATTTAGTCTCTAATTAATTTTTATCTTATCTTTCCATGATCTTTTATTAGGTATAATTTTTATTACATCATGTTCTGAAAAGGATATATTTAACAATTCTGCCTTTCTGCATTTGATTTTGAGTTTTTTTAATGCCCTAATAGCTGGTGAATTTTTGTGTAGATGCCATGTATCAGAGAAGAAAGTGTATTCCTTTATATACTCATTCATTTTTACAGAGGTCTAGCGTATCTAACTTTTCTAAAATTCTTTTCACCTTCTTAACTTCCTTCTGAATTATTTGTGGTTAGATTTACCTTATTCTCAGAGGTCATAGTCAAATGGGCATAGTAAAGGACAGGGAATGCCTGATTTCTCCCCCAAAGCATGCCAAATACATTTAAATAATGACTCTATCAAAATTCTAGAAGGGTAGAACCCACAAAAACACTGTACAATTTTTTAGCCAAGATGACTTGGAAGATCTGGGGGAAGGGTCTGTTCTACTGGGGTTAGAAAGCACCCACAACACAGCACAAACTGAACTGGAATGAACTGGGCCCAGTCATCCAGGAACAGACTGCAGGGTGACTGGGTCAGTGGGAGCAGTGGTGGCTTCCAGCCCTCTCAGCCTAGGTTTGACAGGAACAACTTAGAAGGTCAGCAGGAAAATTCTGCTGCACCAGGTTGAGATTGGAGCACAGTCCAGTGCAGCCCTCAGCATGCAACCAGGAGCAGGCCTAAGGAGACACTGCATCAACAGCAATATTTGCTTCCAGAGCTCTCAGTCCACAGGCCATAAAGGGGACAGAAGGAGTTTACAGGAGTCTCTTTGCTATCCCTGAGGCAGGACTCTGTTGATTTGCCCATACTTAGATCTGGGTCACATTTTGTAGCCCCAATCCCAGGAAGCAGAGCTGAAATATAACAGACCTTATTGCTACAGTGGAGCAGGGGCCCTTCTCACAGCTCCAGGCCAGAGGGTTGTGCTTATAGTCACCCACAGATCAGATCATAGGTCAGCAGAGCAGTCAGAGCCTCTCATAACACCTTAGAAGAATTGAAAATTTGCAGGTCCATTGAAATATCTCTGAAAACAGTTGCCAAAAAACCCCAAAACTTTGGATAGTGCATCCTCCACCCCTAGAACTTTTTTCTTTCCCCTTTTATGTGAAATAATTCATCCCAATCTACCTTTTACTTTACTTTTCTCCCAGTATTTAATGCAACAGAGTTAAAATCATGTCATAGGCTGAAGAAATGAACAAGATGAAAAAAAATCTGACCATAGACAATTACTATGGTTCTATGGAAGATTAAAATACCTCTCATAAGTAACGAAGTAAAATCTTCTGTATCCAAAGCCTCCAAGAAAAATATGAATTAGTCTCAGGTCATAAAAGAGCTCAAAATGGATTTTGAAAATGAAGTAAGGGAGGTAGAGGAAAAGTTGGGAAGAGAAATAAGAGTGATGTGGGTATGTTCCAACATATTTTGGAAGGCAAAAAGAGCTTAGATTACCCCCCAAAATCAACTACCCAGCAAAACTGAAAATACTCTTTCAGGGGAAAAGATGAACATTTAATGAAATAGGAGACTTTCAAATTTCCTGATGAAAATGGCCAGAAATTAAAAGAAAATTGATTTTCAATTAAAAACTCAAGTGAAGCATAAAAAGAAAACATGAAAGGCAAATCATAAGGAATTTTTTTTAGGTTTTTGCCAGGCAAATGGGGTTCAGTGGCTTGCCCAAGGCCACACAGCTAGGTAATTATTAAGTGTCTGAGACTGGATTTGAACCCAGGTACTCCTGACTCCAGGGCCGGTGCTTTATCCACTACGCCACTTAGCTGCTCCTACAAATCATAAGGAATTTAATAATGTTCAACTGCTTGAGAAGATGATACTGATAACTTAATATGAACTTTCTCAGCTGTGAGAAGGGCCCCTGCTCCACTGTAGCAATAAGGCCTGTCATATTTCAGCTCTGCTTCCTGGGACTGGGGCTACAAAATGTGACCCAGATCTAAGTATGGGCAAAGCAACAGAGTCCTGCCTCAGGGATAGCAAAGAGACCCCTGTAATCTCCTTCTGTCCCCCTTATGACCTGTGGACTGAGAATTCTGGAAGCAAATATTGCTGTTGATGCAGTGGCTCCTGAGGCCTGCTCCTGGTTGCATGCTGAGGGCTGCACTGGATTGTGCTCCAATTTCAACCTGGTGTGGCAGAATTTTCTTTCTGACCTTCTAAGTTGTTCCTTTCAAACCTAGGCTGAGAGGGCTGGAAAGGATAGGCAGGATTTAAAGTTGAAGGGTTAATATATTAAAAACAATAGAGTTAATGGATAAGAGAAGAATACTGGGAGAAAAGTAAAGGAAAAGGTAGATTGGGATAAGTTATTTCACATAAAAGAGGAAAGAAAAAGCTTTTTCAGTAGAGTGGAAGAGGGGGAGGTGAAAGAGTAGTGAGTAAACCATACTCTCATTGGAATTGATTCAGAGAGGGAATGATATACATGCTCAATTAGATATAGAAATCTATCTTACCCTAGAACAAATAGAAGAAGAAAGGGATGGTAGAAAAGGGAAGGAGAGGGAGGGAAGATTATGGGAGGGGGTGGTCAGATGCAAAACACTTTTGAGGAGGAAATGGATGAAAGGAAATATAGAATAGAATAAATGGGGGGGTGAGGGAATAGGATGCAAGGAAATACAATTAGCAATAGTAACTGTGGGAATAAATATTGAAACAAATTTATCTGACAAAAATCTTTTTTTTCTCAAAGAGAACTGAGTCAAATTTATAAAAAGAGCCATTCCCAGACTTAGTATATCATTATCAAATGATCAAAAAATATGAACAGTTTTTAGATGATTGTTAATGCTATCTGTTTAAATCATTTAAAATGTTTTAACTCATTATTGACAGTAGAAATGAGGTTTGGAACATATCTGAGGTACTATCTTTTATCTACTGGATTGTCTAGTAGGACAGGAAGAGAAAATGACAAAGGTTGGAAAGATGTAGGGAAAATGAGACATTAATGCAGTGTTGGAAGAGTTGTGAAATGATCCAATTCTATACTTGATACCTGATGTTTGTTCTTCATTCTTGAAGACCATGATATCAGGGAAGTGATGCCAGGACAAGAATATGGATTTAATTTGAGTGAGGGGGTGCTTTGCTAAATCACCACCCTTAGTTTCTCCTCCAGAGCCATCTGGTTCCAGTGTCCAAATATGAATCAGGACAACTGGAGATTGCCTTGAATGGGAGGGAATCAGGGTTAAGAGACAGCCCAAGATCACACAGTTATTAGTAAGTGGCAAGTCTGAGGCTGAATTCAAACTCCTGCCCGCCTGATTCAATTCTGCCCCCATTCAATTCTGTAAAAGAATTAGCAGTGCCACAATTAGGTCTATATTCCAGAAGAGATGAGAAACAGGAAGAAAAAACATCTTTATGTATAAGGATATTTATAGCAGCTCTTTTCTGTTGGTAAGTGAAGATTGAAGGGTTGACTATAGGTTGGAGAATGGCTGAACAAATTGAGCTATGTGATTAAGAAGAAATCTTATTCTGTTATAAGAAAAGATGAATAGGATGCTCTCAATAAAGCAAACAAACCAAAAAACCAACATGCATGAGCAGATGCAATGGGATATGTACTATATACAAAGTAAGAGGAATGTTATAGGATGATCTGCTGTGAATGTTCTACCCCTGCCTTTTTCACTCCAGTCTTTTACCTTTACCCTGTGTGTGTATATCTCTCTGTTTCAAATGTGTTTCTTGTATATAACATATTGTAGGATTCTGGTTTTTAATCTACTCTGCTATCTGTTTCCATTTTATGAGAGTTCATCCCATTCACATTCACATCTTTTTTTTACACTTCATCCTATCTGCCCTCTGTTTGTACTTTTCTTTCTCCTTTCACCCTAACCCTTCATCCCTTTACCTCCCCCCTTTGTCCTCCAAATTCCCTGAAGGGTAACATAAATTTCTAAACCCAACTGAGTGTATATGTTATTCCCAATCTGAGCCAAATCTGATGAAAGCTAAGATTCAGGCAATTCTCACCCCCTCCTTTCTTTCCCTCTACTGTAATATGTCCTTTGAGCCTCTTCAGGTGATATAATTTACTCCATTATGCCTTCCCCTTCCTCCCGTCCAAGAACAATCACTCTTTTAGTGTATCTTGTTTTTTAAAAATCATCCCACAAAATCAAATTCTACCCATACCTTCTGTCCAAGTATATTCCCTCTGATAGAGATACAGTTCTCAAGATTTATGTGTTTCATACTTCCATGCAGGGATATAACTAGTTTTATCTTAATGAATAGCAATATTTTTCTTATCCCATTTACCTTTTAATGCTGAGTCTCATATTTAAGATTGAACTTTCTGTTTAGTTCTGTTTTTTTAATTAGGAAAACTTGAAAGTCAAAAATTTCCTTAAATGGTCATCTTTCTTCCTGATAGAATAGGCTTGAGTTAACTGGATAGTTGATTCTTCCAAACTCCTTTTGCCCTCCAGAATATCTTGTTCCAGGCCCTTCAATCGTTTAATACTGATTCTGCCAAGTCCTGTGAAATCCTGACTGTGACTCCTTGGTATTTGAATTGAATTGCTTCTTTCTGGATGCCTGTGGTATTTTCTCCTTGATCCTATAATTCTGGAATTTGTTTACAATATTCCTTGGCATTTTCCTTTGGGGATTGATTTCAGGATGTGATTAGTGGATTTTTTTTAGATTTTTGCAAGGCAATTGGGGTTAAGTGGCTTGCCCAAGGCCACACAACTAGGTAATTATTAAGAGTCTGAGGCCAGATTTGAGCTTGGTCCTCCTGACTCCAGGGCTGGTGCTCTATCCACCGTGCCACCTAGCCACCCCTACTTGACTTATTCTTGATGTCTCATAGAGTCATTAGCTTCCACTTGTCAAAGTATATTTTTCAAGGAATTATTTTTTTCAATTAGCTTTTGTATCTCTTTTTTCCATTTGGCTAATTCTGTTTTTTAAAGGAGTTGTTATTTTTTTTTCCATTTGCCCAATTGTATTTCTGAAGGAATTATTTTCTTTTGCATTTTTCAAATTGTATTTTTAAAGGATTTATTTTCTTTAGGGGCACTGTCCTGAGCCTCTTGTGTTGGAGGTGGTGCCCACTCACAGACCTTTCATATTGAGACTGCTTGCTGTCTGGGTTGGGGCTATCTAGCCCAGTCAACAAGCCACTAGTGTTCTCTATGTGGAAGTGCCTAGTCCAGTGAGCAGGCTGCTAGTGTTCTCAACATATCGGCTAAAGAGTGAATCTGGGGACCTCCCAAATGGTGTGCTGCTGGCCTGCTGAGCTGGGACCTTGGGACCTCTACCACAGATCTCTCCTGTGGCAAAGAGCCTCTTTACCCATCCATGCTGGTCTCAGCTCCATGCCCTGGCCCCTGCCCTGTGCTCTTCCATCTGAGACAGACCTTGCTGGAAAATGCTCCACTCTGTTCTTTTGTTGGTTCTGTCACTCCAGAATACATTTAAAGACTTGATTAATGTTGTTTCTGAGGGAAGCCTGGGAGAGCTTGGAAGTTCCTGGTTTCTCTCCTGCTATCTTGGCTTCGAATATTTAGTTTCCTACAAGATTCAATTCAGGTTCTATCTCTTTTAGGAAACTTGTTCTCAGCCCCTTCAAGTTGTTTGTGCTGTCTCCTTTCTCAAACTGTATTTAAAAATCTTGTATCTCTTTAGTCAAATATAAGCTCCTTAAAGGTACAGATTATCTTTTCACTTCTGTGTTTTTATTTCCAGCATGTAGCAATTAGTACTTTTTATTTTTTGCATGGACTAGGAATAAGACATAAGGAGAGAGGAATAAAGAAATAAGCATTTATTAAGTACCTGTTATGTACCAATACTCATTTGAACCTCATGGGGTAATTGCTGTAATTATAATCATTTTAAAATCAAGGAAACTGAGGCAGAGATTAAATGACTTGCTGAAGGTCACATAGCTAGTAAATGTCTAAGTCATTTGATCTATGATCTTTCTGACTCTTGGCCAAATGTTATATATATACTGTTCCACATAGCTACCTAGGAACTATGAATTGAAGAAAATTGGTTATATGAGGATATGCATGTCTCAACTGGAAGGGTCCTTCATGGAAATCTTATCCAATAATAGGAACCTAACCTGCATCCTCTCTGATGAGTTGTCGTTTAACTTGAACATTTAACTAACTGCTTGAAGACCACTAGTGAGGTACTACCTATTCTACTTTTGTCGGTTTTTCCTTAAGTCATATTTCAATCTGCTTCTTTGTAATTTCTACCCATTGCAACAAGTACTTAAAAAACTTGTATTATATGATTGTGAATTTTATTGTTGTAGTCTGGAGTTATTAGGAAAGCCAGTAAAGTTGAATTCGACCTTTAAATCATGAAAAAAGAATATGAGAAGCTAGAGAAAAAGACCTATTAGGAAGAGGAAGAAGGTAGTGAAGCTGCTTGTTGAAACCTGAACATGGGGAAGTGAGTTCTAGCTGTCATGGGAAGAGGATGTGAAAAAAATGATGGTGATTAGATTATTCAGCTGGTGACTTAAGCTGATGACTAAAATTGTCTGGACCCGTAGAAAGCAATCTTGGCCCATATACAGGGATCACTGAAGTGAGTCAGAGCCATGTGGGATGCCTTATTTTCTACTCGTTGATAGAAAGGCTTTCTGGTTCAGAAATAGGAATACTTGGTCCCCTTCCTATCTTGGAGGCTACTCTTTTCCCCTCTTCTTCCTATTTCTCTTCAGATATACAAGTCCCTTTGGTATGCAAGATTCTTGGTTCCCTTTTCCTCCAGCTATGAGAATACTGCTAGGCTTTGTTTGTGCTGCCACCTATTAATGAATGAAAAATCCTAGTGCATGAGGCTTTTCATATAGTTATGTATTTACCATTAAGGTAGTTTCTTTCTTTCTATCAAATGAATAACCTTATTTAAGATATTAACTGATCTGTTCACAATATGAGAACAACATTTTTTTGGGAAATTTAAATTTTGTTTTTGTTCTGAACTTGACAAATACCAAAGAAACATGAAGATTTTTAGAGGTCAATTCTTGATTTTATAGGTCAATCTTGAATCTTGGGTTACTTTTACAAAGGAAAGACAGAGAAGGCTGTAATCTTTAGTTAATTTCTATTACATGTAGTTTACTTTTTCATGTACATGCATTCATATACACAAACACATACACACACACACACACACACACATATAAAAACCTCAGCACAAATGAAATGAGCAGAACCAGAAGAACATTATACACACTAAAAACAACACGGGGATATGATCAACCATGATCAACTTGTTCATTTCAACAGCACAAAAATCAAAGACAAGTTTAAAAGACTTGTGATGGAAAAATACCATCTATATCCAGAGAAGGAACTATAGAGTTTAAATGAAGACCAAAGCTTATTATCTTTAGTTTTTAAAAGTTGTCTTATGTATTATTTAATTTTGTTATCTCCAATGTTTTCTTTCTATCATTTGGATCTGATTCATCTCTCATAACACATTCAATTTTGAACTATGTTTAGCATGGTTACAAATGTAAATTCTGTATCAGATAACTTTCTGCCAGGAGCAGGGGGAAGTTGAGGGAGAAACGGAGGAAGAAAAATTGTAAAACTCAAAACCTTGCAAAAAATGATTGGTAAAAATTACTATTATAGGTAGTCAGAAGAATAAATAAAATATTAAAAATCAGCACATTAATTCCAAAGCTGTTCCACTTGGTCATTTCCACTGAATATCCTTCTGTTTCCTTCTGTTCATTTAAAAAAGTTTTATTGATGTTTTCCCTTCTTTTGGGAGTAGTGGGGAGTTCACTATCACTTCTACTTAATTCTCTAACAAAATTCCTCTTAAATCACATAAGTGTAATTAAAGTAGAAAACAAAACAAAACAAAAAATAAACCCCAAACAAACAGCATTATGCTTATATCTGAAGATGTAGAACTACTGCTACACTTGTAGTCCATCACTACTCTGTCTTGGGGTTTGATGCACATCCTCCATAACAATGTCAAGTTGTGTGGTTGGTTAATATATTGATGAAAATTTTTAAGTCTTTCACAGATGTTTTCCTCTATGATGTTACAGCTATAGCTTTTTTTCCTGGATCCATATATTTCACTGCATTAGTTCATATAGTTTTGCCAAGCTTCTCAAAACCCATTTCTTTCATCATTTCTTATATAATTATGTGCCAGTACAGTCATATGCCATCTTTTGACCATTGATTACCCCTTTATTTTTCCGGGTTTTTTTTTTGCTACAAAAAAATCTTTAATGAACATTTTTGTATACATTATTGTTTTCCACTTTGTCTTCTCACTCTCTGGGAAATAGTGCTATTACTGTACCAAAGGGTATTGATAGTTTGGTGACTTTTAAATTACCATATTTCCCCGTGTATAAGACACACTCTTTTTTGAAAAATTTGGGGTCTAAAAACTGGGAGCGTCTTTGGCAGTGATTATAGATATTTTTTACTTTCATTTCCTGCTTTTTCACACTTGCTGTTTTTGCACTCATTGTTTCACATTTATTACCAGTATATTAGGTTACATTTTGCCATGGTCTATCCAGAAATGACTCAGAAAAGATTTTTGTACAGTTCTGAATTCAAGTTCAAAGTGATCCAGTTTGGGGGCAGCTAGGTGGCATAATAGATAGAGCACTGGTCCTGTAGTCAGGAGTACTTGAGTCCAAATCCAGCCTCAGATATTTCATAATTGCCTAGCTGTGTGACCTTGGGCAAGTCACTTAGCCCCATTGCCTTAAATAAATAAAATTGCAAAAAAAATTTTTTTAAAAAGTGATCCAGTTTGCAAAAGTGAACATAAATTGTACTGCTCAATGTCAGTTTTGTCCTCCTCCAACTGAGAAAACAATCCAAGACTGACTATGGGAAAAGGAAACCCTACTGAAAATGTCCTGGCAGAAGAAAGCAAGGCCATGAGAGGCAAATCAGTCAAATGACCTGAGTTAGAGAGGGAATTGAAGAGATGGATTGAAGAGCAAGGGGGAAGTGGAATTCCTGAATCCACAAAGATGGTTCAGCAGGAGGCAGGAAGAATTGCTAATGAAAAGAGTGACTGATTACAAGGGAGGTCATGACTGAAAGAGAGTGAAATGGAATGGAAACGGAATGGACTAAGCATGTGTCCACACCCCAGACTTGCCCAGGAATGGTTTGTTTGTGATCAACCCCAGACCAGAACCCAGGTAGGAAAGCAGTCAGAGCCTCTCCTAAGACATTGATTCTTCATCAAACACACATGAGGATAAGCTATGGATGGAAGTTTTGCCGGTGATGAGGAGTTGAATGAATTTTATGATGAATAAAACTTGAGTTCAATAACTTTATGTAATATGTTTTTTTCCAAAGTTCAGGCCCCAAAATTAAGGTGTGATTTATACATGGCACCATCTTATAAGGGATAATATGATATAGTTCAAATGATTTGCAGAATGACTTTACCATTTCATAGCTCCAACAATGTGCCTGTGTTTTTACATGCCAGTTAATAGATGCCATTTGCTTTTATCTTATGCTTACTGATCAAAGAGGTGTAAGGTTGAACATCAAAAATGCTTTAATGTGCATTTAACTTATTATTTGTGATTTGGAGATTATTCATATTATTGTTGAGAATGCTTCTTTTGAGAATTGCTTATTTCTATCCTGTGACCTTTTATCTATTTTTACATAGTTGAATGTATGTCCTATATCTTGGATATCAGACCTTTATAAGAGAAATTTGTAGCAAACACCTTTTCCCCTCGAGTTAACTATTTTCCTGTCCTTTTTGAAAAAATTTTTTTAAGATAATAGGGTTAAATGACTTGCCCAAGGTCACACAGCTAGGCAATTATTAAGCATCTGAGGCTGGATTTGAACTTCAGTACTCCTGACTCCAGGGCCGGTGCCCTATTCACTGTGCCACCTAGCTGCCCCTAACTATTTTTCCTTTCATTGTAGTTGCATTAATTTTGTTTTGCAAAAGCTTTTCATTTTATGTAAGCAAAAGCATCTCCTGTGATTCTCTTTACTTTCTATTTGATCAAGCACTCATCCCTTTTCAATAGTAGTAGAAATTATTTCCTTATACTGTCTTTTAATTGGTTATTTTATATGACATTTTAAAGGTAACTTTTCTAAAGCACTTGACTTTAGTTTAGAAGATACATAGTTGGCACTAATGCTTGTTTCCTTTCTTCCCCTTCCTAATTTAATCTTCCACATAACTACTTGGAAAGTATTTTGGCAAAAGCTGGAAGATGTTGGTCCAAAGCTAATAATCAGTGTATTTCATTTTTCCCCAGTTTTTCTTAAGAAGTGAATCCTGGGGCAGCTAGGTGGCACAGTGGATAGGGCACCGGTCCTGGAGTCAGGAGTACCTGAGTTCAAATCCAGCCTCAGATGCTTAATAACTGCCTAGCTGTGTGACCATGGACAAGCCACTTAACCCCATTGCCTTGCATAAAAAAGAAGTAAATCCTAACCCTATTATTTATTGAACACTATCCCACTATATTCTTTTGCTTCTGAATTTTGTGTCTTTAATCTACTACATTGATCAGTTTTTCTATTTTTTAACTGAGTATTAAATAATCTTGAGGATGATTATTTTTCCTAGCTCTATAAAACAACATTTTAGTGGTATTATTATTATTATTATGATAGGACAAAACCAAATTAATCTAGTTAGTGTTGTTATTTTTACTATGTTGTCATTGTACAATTAGACCAATTAATTTCCCTCTATTTATGTTTATTTTCATAAATGCCATTTTAAGTTGTATTCATATAATTCCTGAGCATGACAGAACCTCAAATACCTTATACATTCTATATAAAGGTTAAATGGATTTTCTAACTCTTTCTGAAGTATTTTCTTAGTAATATACATAAAAGATGGTTTGTTTAGATTTTGTATCTTGTATTATACTGAAGTTATTTTTCTTGTACCTCTGGATTTTTCTAAGGTGAATGATCCTATAACCTACAAAAGCAAAACTTTTTCCCTCTTTGAATGCTTTTACTACTTATATTAACTTTTTCTTACTTTATTGACATATTTGACAGCTATAGAACTATTAAAGGGAAAAGAAAATAAATGCTTATTAAGCATTCATTATTGCTAAGTATTCTGTTAAGTGTTTCCTAATATTATCTCATTCGATGTTCCCAGGAGGCATGTTATTATTGTCTTCATTTTACATCTGAAAAAATTGAAGCAAGAACTTGTGACTTGCTAAGGGTGAAACAGCTAATGAATGTTTCAGACTGAATTTGAAATTCAATGCTTCCTGACTCCAGGTCCAAAACTTTATCCACCATACTCCCTATCTATCTCAAAACTAAAAGTGATGATCATAACTATCCTAGTTTTTCTTTGACCTTACTGGAAAAGACTCTATTGTGTCTCTATTACATATAATGCTGACTCAGTTTTAGATTGATTCTATTTATCATATTAAGAAAATTGTTCATTTATTGCTATTTTAATATTGTTAAAGATAAATGTTATATTTTGTCAAAAGTTTTTTAAATCTATTTATGTAATCATATTATTGATATTATTGTTATTAGCATGGTTTATTATGTTTATAATTTTCCTAATATTGAACCAATCTTCCAATCTCAATATAAATCCAAAATAGTCATAATAGACAATATTTTAAATGAGTTGCCGCAGTCTCTTTGCTCATATTTCATTCAATATTTTTCATCAATAATTTTTAGGGATATTGTCTGTAGTTTTCTTTTCCTTCCTTCTTCTCAGTTTAGATAGCAAGACTATATTTTGTTTTCAAGAAGGAAGTATTGAGAAATACTTAGAAAGCACAGATTCTAACACAGAGAAATCTAGCACTTCTGAGGAGAATATGAATTGGTCTCCAGCCCAGAAAGATTTCCTTGAAGAAATCAGGAAGCTATTTAGAAATAAATTGGAAAAATTGGAAAAAGAAACTCAAGAGAAAATTAACACCTTGCAAGAGAAAATTAGCATCTCGCAACAAGAAAACAAATCCTTAGAAAATACAATTGGACAAATACAAAATGGGAATGATGCTCTCAAATCTTCAATTGAGCAAATGCACAAAGAAAATGATTTTATCAAAACTACACTTGGGCAAATGGAAAATTACTTCAAAAAATAGAATTGACCAATTAGGAAAAGATTTGCAAAAGGTAAATGAAGAAAATTCTTCTCTAAAAAAAGAATGGAATCTGTGAAAACTAACTTCATGAGACAACAAGATTCTATTAAATAAACCCAAAAGATCAAAAAAAATTAAGAAAATGTAAAATACTTTATCCACAAAACCAGTGACATCAAGAATAGATTGAGGTGAAATAACCTAAGAATTATTGGTCTTCCTGAAAACATTGAAGAGAAAATTTTTAACTTAATATTATAGGATTTTAGTGTTGGAAAACAGACCTGATATCATGGAACCAGAGGGTAAAATAGTAAGAATACATTGATTCACTCCAGAAAGGGATCCTAAAATGAAAACACCAAGGAATACTGTGATCAAATTCCAGAACTAGCAAATAAGAGAGAAAATCCTACAAGCAGCCAGAAAGAAACAATTTAAATGCCAAGGAGCCACAGTAAGGATTATATAGGACCTGGTTGCATCAACATTAAGGGAATGAAGGACCTGGAATGAGATATTCCAAAGAGCAAGGGAGTTTGGAATGCAGCCAAAAATCCACTATATATAAGGTAAAACTGAACCTTCTCTTCCAGGAGAAAAGATAAGACAGTTAATGAAATGGGAGACTTCCAACATTTCCTGATGAAAAGACCAGAGGTAAATAGAAAATTTGGACATCAAACAGGAGACTCAAGAGACACATGAAAAGGTTAGAAAGGGGGGAGTTCAAGAAAAAAAATTGCTATCCAATAAGATGAAACTGGTTACATCCCCACCTGGGAGAAAGATTCTTATAACTCTTGAGAATTAGAACTCTATTAGAGAGAGAATATACTTAGCCAGAAGTGATGGACACTCATGACTTTTGTGTGATTCAGATAGAATGATTTAAAAAATACCTTCATAAAAGGGGGACAGTAATGAGATGAGAGGTTGGAGGAGATTGAATTGGGCAAATCTCATTAAATTAAGAGGAACAAAGGACCTATTCCAATAGAGGGGAAGAAGGGAGGAGGTGAGAACCACCTGAATCTTACTCTCATCAGATTGGGCTTAAAGTAAATATACATACTCACTTAAGAAAATTATTTTACCTTTCAAGTATTAAAAGGGGAAAAGGGGAACTAAGAGAAGGGTCAAGGAAAAGGGGAAAGAAAAGGGAGGGACCTTGGATATAGGAGGGCAATTACACCAAAGGTGGTGGTATTCAGAAACAAAATACTGGGGAATATAGATAAAGTGAAAAAAGAGGAAAAATACAAACAGAGGGACGATAGTATGGAGGGCAATAAAGAGTTAGTAATTATAACTTTGAATGTGAATGGGATGAACACCTCCTTAAAATGTAAGCGAATAGCAGAGTGGATCAAAAACCAGAATCCTATAATATGCTGCTTACAAGAAACTCATTTGAAGCAGAGAGATACATAGAGAGTAAAGGTAAAGGAGTAAAATATATTTTGCTTCAGCTGAAGTGAAAAAAGCAAGTGTAGCAATCCGTATCTCAGACAAAGCAGCTGCAAAAATAGATCTAATTAAAAGAGATAAGGAAGGAAACTATATCCTCCTAAAAGGTGCAAGAGAAAATAAAGTGATTTCAATACTGAATATGTATGCACCCAATGGGATAGCATCCAAATTATTAGAGGAGAAGCTGAAAGAACAATAGGAAGATGCAGACAGCAAAACTCTACTAGTGGGAGACCTCAACCTCCTGCTCTCAGATTTAGATAAATCAAATCATAAAATAAACAAGAAAGAAGTTATGGAGGCAAATAGATTGTTAGAAAACCAGGACATGATAAACTTATGAAGGAAACTGTATAGGGACAGAAAGGAATTTATATTTTTTTCTGCAGTACATAATTAATTGCAGAAAGGCAGAAATAGTGAATACATCTTTCTCAGTTCACAATGCAATAAAATTCTCATGCAATAGGAGATATAGAGCCCATACTAATTGGAAACTAAATAACCTCATTTTAAAGAATGAGTGGATCAAGCAACAAATTATAGAAAGAATTAATTATTTCATCCTAGATAATGACAATAATGAAACAAGATACCAAAATCTATGAGATATATTTGAGGTACTTGTCAGGGGATATATTATATCTTTAAATGCTTACATGATTAAATTAGAGAAAGAGGAAATCAATGAATTAAATATACAACTAAAATTATAGAAAGAACAAATTAAAAAAACCCCAATTAAATACCAAATTAAAAATTCTAAAAATTAAAGGAGAAATTAATAAAATAGAAATCAAGTGAACTATTGAACTAATAAATAAAACAAAGATTTGGTTTTATGAAAAAACCAACAAAATGGATAAACTTCTGATCAATTTGATTAAAAAAAAGAAAGAAGGGGTGGCTAGGTGGCACAGCAGATAGAGCACCAGCCCTGGAGTCAGTAGTACCTGAGTTAAAATCCGGCCTCAGACACTTAATAATTACCTAGTTGTGTGGCCTTGGGCAAGCCACCCCATTTTCCTTGCAAAAAAAAACTAAAAAAAAGAAAGAAAGAAGAAAAACAAATTGCTAGTATCATATACGAAAAAGATGACTCGCTAGAAATGAGGAGGAAATTTAAAAAAATAATTAGGAATTATTTTTCCCAACTCTATGCCAACAGTGAAATGGATAAATATTTCCAAAAATATAAGTTTCATGGGTTAAATGTTTCTTTGGTGTTTGTCAAGTTCAGAACAAAAACAAAATTTAAATTTACAAAAAAATGTTGTTCTCATATTGTGAACAGATCAGTTAATATCCTAAATAAGGTTATTCATTTGATAGAAAGAAAGAAACTACCTTAATGGTAAATACATAACTATATGAAAGTAAATATGTAAATAACACTATTTCAGAAAAAAAAATTTCAATAATCCATTATTGAACTCCTTAAGGAAAAATCTCCAGGGCCGGATGGATTCATAAGTGAATTCTATCAAACATTTAAGGACCAATTGGTTCCAATTCTATATAGACTCTTTGGAAAACTAGGTGAAGATGGAACTCTGTCTAACTCTTTCCATGACACCAGAAAGAGTTAAAAAAGAGGAAGAAAATTATAGATCTATCTCCTGATGAACATAGATGCAAAATCTTAAATAAAATCTTAGCAAAATGATTACAAGTTATCACTAAGATAATACATTATGACCAAGTAGGATTTATCCAAGGAATACATGATTGGTTCAATATTAGGAAAATTGTTAGTATAATTAATTATATCAATAATAGTCCTATCAGAAATCATATGATTATATCAATAGATGCTAAAAAGCTTTTGGCAAAATGCCACATCCATTCCTATTAAAAACACTAGAGAGTGTAGGACTAAATGGATTGTTCCTTAGAATAATAAGCAGTATCTATCTGAAATCATCAGCAAGCATTATATGCAATGGGGATAGGCTAGAGGCATTCCTAATAAGATTGGGGTGAAACAAGGATGCCCATTTTCACCACTACTATTCAATATCATATTAGAAATGTTATCTTCATCAATAAGAGAAGAAAAAGAAATTGAAGCAATTACAATTGGGAAGGAACAGACAAAACTCTCAGTCTTTGTAGATGCCATGATGGTATAACTAGAGAATTCCAAAAAATCATCTTAAAAAACTACTAGAAATAAGTAGCAACTTTAGCAAAGTTACAGGATATAACATAAATGCTCATAAATCTTCAACAGTTCTATATTTGAATAGCAAGATGCAGCAGAAAGAGCTAGAAAGAGAAATCCCATTCAAAGTAACTTCAGACAATATAAAATACCTGGGAGTCTACCTTCTAAGGCAGACTCAGAAACTTTTTGAAAGCAATTACAAAACACTTATCACACAAATAAAATCATATTTAAATAACTGGGCAAATATCACCTGCTCATGGATAGGTTTAGCTAACATAATAAAAATGACAATTCTACCAATATTAAACTACTTGGTTAGTGTCCTACCTATCAAAATTCCAAAAAAATACTTTAATGAGTTAGAAAAATTGTAAATAAATTCATATGGAGTATTAAAAAGTTGAGAATTTCTAGAGATTTAATGAAAAAAAAGTGAAAAAGGTCCCTTAGCCCTACCAAATCTAAAATTATATTATATAGCATGAATCATCAAAACTGTTTGCTATTGGGTAAGAAATAGAGTGGTGGGTGAGTGGAATAAGACTAGGTGAAATAGCAGGTAATGATTATAGTAATCTGCTATTTTATAAACCAAAAGAGGCCAGCTATTTGGATAAAAATTCTCTCTTTGATAAAACCTATTGGAAAAATTGGAACTTAGAATGGCAGAAACTTGGATTAGATCAACACTTCACACCCTATACCAAGATAAGATCAATATGGATACAGGATTTAGACATAAAAAAACAATATTATAAGTAAACTAGGAGATCAAGGAATAGTTTACCTGTCAGATCTATGGTAAGGGAAACAACACATGACCAAGGAAGATATGGAGAACATCATTAAAAAACAAAGTAAACAATTTTGATTACATTAAATTAAAAAGCTTTTGCACAGACAAAAAGACTGTAACCAAGATCAAAAGAAATGTAGTAAATTGGTTAATAAATTTTACAACTATTATTTCTGGCAAAGGATTTATTTCTAAGATATACAGAGAACTGAGGCAAATTTTCAACAAAACAAGCCATTCCCCAATTGACAAATAGTCAAAGGATATGCAAAGGCAATTTACAGCTGAGGAAATCAAAGTGATCCATAGAACTATAAAAAATTGCTCTAAATCACTGCTTATTAGAGAAATGCAAATTAAAGAATCTCTGAGCTACAACCTCACACTTCTCAGACTGACCAATATGGCCAGAAAAGACAATGATCAATTTTGGAAGGGATGTGGGAAATCTGGGACACTAATACATTATTGGTGGAGTTGTGAACTCATCCAACCTTTTTTGGAGAGCAATTTAGAATTATTTCCAAAAGGCAACAAAAATGTGAATACCCTTTGATCTGGCAATAACACTACTGGGTCTATACCCTGAAGAGATCATGAAAAAGGGTAAAAACATCACTTGTACAAAAATATTCACAAACAGCCATGTTTGTGGTGGCAAAGAATTGGAAATTAAGTGAATGTCCTTCAATTGGGGAATAGCTTAAGAAATTATGGTATATGTATGTAATGGAACACTATGGTTCTATTAGAAACCAGTAGGGATGGGAATTCAGGGAAGCCTGGAAGCATTTGCATGACCTGATGCTGAGTGAGATGAGCAGAACCAGAAGAACATTGTATACCCTAACAGCAACATGGGGATGATGATTATCCTTGATGGACTGACTCATTCCATCAGTGCAACAATCAGGGACAATTTGGGGCTATCTGTGATGGAGAATACTATCCATATACAGAAAAAGAATTGTGGAGTTTGAACAAAGACCAAAGACTATTACTTTTAATTAAAAAAAGACTATTATGTTATTATGTAATTTTGCTCTTTCTTATATTTTTATTTTTCTTCCTTAAGGATATGATTTCTATCTCACCACATTCAACTTGTATCAATATATACCATGGAAACAATGTAAAGACTAACAGATGATTTTTTGTGGGGGGTGGGGGAGGGAAGCAAAATTAGGTGAAAAATTATAAAATTCAAAAGAAAAAAAACTTTCTAAAAAGAAAAAAAGAAGGAATGTAGTAAGAAACATTTTATTTCTATATTTACAATTAGTTTACATAATATTATAATTGTGTACAGTTTTAATGTTTGTTAGAATCTCTGGAAGAATTGTTCATTCAGTACTTGCTCAATTTTTTTCCTGATATTTCTCTATTTTTTGTTTTGTTGCTTTATCCTATGCTCTTTTAATTATTAAGCTATTTTATTTTGGTTATTAATAATTAACTTATTTAATTTGGCTAATTTCTTGGGTGAATTAGTTTCTAACAATTTTCTTTATTTCTCTATAATTTTTAAAGAAATCTATTTCATTCTTGATATTGATTTTTCCATTAAAATCTGAATAGCAAGATTTATATATTGTGTTAATTTTTCAAAAATTAGATTGCACATTTTTTCTTTCAATTTTGTTCATCTCCAATTTTCAGAATCCATTTTTGTAGTTAGTTGGGGATTTTTGATATGCTGTTTTTCTAGTTTCTTGGTTGCATAGTTTATTCAGTGATCTGCTCTTTCCCCCCTTTTTTAAATAAAGGGTGTTTAGTGATATAAATTTTTCCAAGGGACACTAATTATATCTTGAAAATTTTAGTATATTGATTTCTTATTTTCTTCAATGTAATGATCTCATGTTTCTGTGTTCTATGATGAAGGATTTTTGAAATTTAATTATTTAGTATCCATACACATTTGAAACATATTTTCAAGGAATATTTATTGATTTCATATTTATTATAGAATAATCAGCAATAGTTGCATTTAATATTTCTATTTTTCTGCATTTGTTCATGAAGTTTTTATGCCCTTCCACATGCTTAATTTGTTTGATGATTTGTCATTTATAGCTTAGGAAGATACAGACTTCTTTCTTTTCCCCATTCAGCAATTGCCAGAAACATTTCATATGTAACTTTTTAAAAGGTCCATTCAGATCCTGAAATTTCATATTTATCTTTTTTTGTTACAATTATCCAAGTCTTAATGGGGTACTCTAAAGTCTTCAATTATTGCATTTTGATATACCTTTCTATAATTTATGAAAATTTTCTTTTAGATACTTATTTGCTATATTACCTGATGCACATATATTTAAGTATTAGATTATTTCATTGTCTATGGTGCCTTTAAGTTTAATGTGATTTTATTTTCACTATGGTGAGTTTTACTATTGCTATGTCCAAAATCATGTTTACTAGCCCTGATTTTTTGAGTTCTCATGAGGTATATAGTACATTCCATTCTAGCATCTCATTTAAATTCTAATGGATCTTTCTGTTTTAGTGAATTACTTATAAATAGAATTGGATTGTTTTTGAATCCATTTCCCTATCTTGTTTTATTTTACAAGTGGGTTCACTTCATTCATGATCATGGTTACCTTTTTCCTCTCTTCTTATCCTCCTCTTTACAGAGACAATGATGAAAGAAAAGGAATGTGATCTATTTATACTTTTTTCCATTTTGATCCTCCTTTTACTATCTAACCTCTGAAGTTAAAGCTTAAATTCCCTTTATTCATTATCACCTCTCTTTAACCTTCCTTTCCTCTTTCTCCATCTATGCTTTTTTCTGAGTTGAAATAAATGTATTGTTATTACAAAGTCTTTGGGTTTTAAACTGTCTGATGCTGATAATAATTTCAATGATGCTTATTCCCTCAATTCCCTTCTCCATATTTATATACTTTCCCCCATATTTGCTGTAATTATTAGAAATATTATATTTGACTTCCTTCCCTTCCTTTTTCTTTCTTCTATTTATATATATGTATATATACATTATATATCTATATCTATATCTATCTATCTATCTATCTATCTATCTATATATATATATATAAACCTACTATATCATGACTTCCATGTCAGCATATCAAAGTTTCAATTCTGTCAATAAACATTTACTAAGTATTTACTATGTGCCAAGCACTATACTAAGCACTAGAAATAAGTAACTTAAAATTTCAAGGAACAGGGGGAAGCTGAAAAGGAAAAGAGGTAGGTACTCAGCATAGCAGCATGATAGCAAAATATAGAAGAAATGAAGAGAGAGCCAGCTTGAGTGCCCTTATTAAGTGATAGTCCTCCTTAATTAAGAGGACGAGCTCCAGGAACAGGGAGCATTGAATAAGCATGAATTTCAGGATTGAAAGAATCTTTCAGGGCAATGAAGTTCATGGGGCATGAAAGAGAAGTTCAAAGGAAAGCAGCTGGGTGGGAAAATCTAGTCTTTTCAACAGAATTGCTTAAAAGTTTCCTATTCCAGTAGTTTGATTTTCCCACCTCAACATGATTATACTAAATATTCCAGTGAATGTTATTTGTGGTTGGACCCTTCATATCTTTGCCTTTTGTAATCTTGTATTCCAAAGTATTTTCTCTTTTATGGTAGCTGCTGACAAGTCTTGTGTGACTTTGATTCTTTTTCATCTAAATATTTTTCTTGCTCTTTGAGATATTTTTTCTTTGACTTGGAAATTCTTAAATTTGACCAACATTTCTTAGAGTTTTCACATTTACTTTTAGGAGGTAGCTGGTAGATTATTCTATTTTCACCTTTCTATCTAGTTCTAATCAGTTTTCATTTGTGAATTTCTTGAAAACATTATCAAGACAACTTTTTACTACGTTTCAGAATCCAGCAATTTTTAAATGATCTCTCACTGTTTTGTTTATAAGTTATTTTTGATAGGTGCTTCACATTTTCTTTTATTTTTCCGACTTTTGATTTTATTATTTATTCTTATGACTTTACCTTTTCAGCTTCAGTTGATGATTTGTGATTTTGTTTAATGGCAATGCCCTTCTCAATCTTATGCTTTTGAGTATGCTGTTTGGTTTTGCATTTGATTTATTAGGCTTCTTCCAAAGATTTCTATCTCTACTGGTGGTTCTGGGATCCAAATGATGGCAGACTTCACTGTTTTTAGTGAAAGTTCCGTGATCTTCCAGTTTCTCTGCAAATTTCTTAGTCAGTTATGTGGTTATCTTTTTGCGTAGTGCTTGATTGGATGAAGAGTTTACTAATGATCATCTTTCAACATCATATCATTTTTAGATCATTTCTAGAGTATGGAGCAGCTCTAAGAAAGTTTTATAGATGACATATGTGTATATATGCACACACACATATTTTTTAAAAAAACATTCTCGATATATTTTGACCTACTCTCATTCAGTGAGGATTCACTTATAACAAGGAAGAATAATTAAGCATGAATAGCAACACTCCATAATCAATGTCTTCCCTGATGCTTCCCCACCATTTCTAAGGAAAGGATGGACAGATAATTCCTCACTTTTCTCTGGTACCAAATTTCTTTACTATAATTCTGTAAAAGTTTACTTTATCATTGCCTTCTTTTCAGCTACATTTTTCTATTTCTATGGAGTTCTATTAGTATTCCAAATATATTATTTTCCTGGTTCTGCTTATTTTATTTTTTATCATTTTGTAACAACCCTTTCATGTTTTTTTCTGAATTTATAATATACTAATATTTAATTGCATTTTTCTGTTTATTCATTCTCCAATTAGGCAGCTAGGTGATGCAGTGTGTAGAGCATGTCCCTGTAGTCAGAGAACTGGAGTTCCTATCTAGTTTCAGACACTTGGCACATACTAGCTGTGTGACTTTGGGCAAGTCACTTAATATTGATTGCTCCCATCCAGAGCCCTCTTCAGCTGTCCTGATTCATATCTAACCACTGGATGAGATGGCTCTAGAGGAGAAAGTGAGACTGGGAATTTAGCATAACACCCTCTTTCTCAAATCCAATTCATGAGTTTGTCAAGGCATCACTTCCCTGATGTCATGGTCTTCTTTTAGAATGAAGAACAAACATTCTCCAATTGATGGGCTTCCATTTTGTTTCCAGGTTTTGCTTGTTTGCTGGTTTCTGGGTTTTTTTTTTCTATCACTAAAGTTACAACAGAGATAATAAAGGTTCACACGACTAAGGTAGTTGTTAGAAACTGAGCTAAAACCTGTGTTTCCCAAATTATAGCTTAAGCTCTAATTAAGAAAAATGTTATGGAAACCTCAAGATGTCACATATATTAGCAATACATCTAAAATTATTTTCAAGAGCATTGTAATAGTCAATTCTTTTAAAATTTCAATAATTACCTTTATTAGATGCTCTGGTCTATTATATGGCAAAGGTTCATGTGGGTCTTCTGGAGTTTTGATATCTATATCACCTGTAAACCACAAACCAACCTATAAAATAAACAAAAGAAATTAAATTATTTTTAAAATTATTTTTCATTTAGCAGAATTTTTTCTAAGTGAATCAATATCATTTATCTGTATTAGGAATCATTATGTGTAACTTAAATGATAGTTCTTTTTTGATATTTTTGTTTGAAGTAATGACACATAAAGTTTTGTACAATGAGAAGAGTCAGAAAACCTAGATTAAGCAAGGTGGCATAGTGAATAGAATGCTAAGCCTGAGTTCAAATTTGAACTGGGATACTTAGTAGTTGTTGAATCCAAGGCAAGTCATTTCATCTTTGCCTGCCTGCCTTTCATCATGTATAAAATGGGGCTAAAAAAAGCAGCATTGTTGTTAGGATCAATTGAGATCATATTTGAAAAGAACAGGTTAAGTACTATATGTTATTTATTTTTATTACTATTATTCTGTTCATACCACTTAATACTTTAATGCCTTTGGGCAAGGTATTTAACTTCTCTGTGTTTCACTTTCAGTAACTGTTTAAAAAAGAAGGGAAGATGTTCTTAAGATCTCTTCCAACTCTTAATCTATTATCCTTTATAATTATGTTTGAATATATTTTGCTAAATGGTACTCCTATTATCACTGAATAATCTTATTTACTTTTTTGCTTTCTGAAATTAGTGGGCAACATTTCCTATCTTAATTTACTATTTATTCTTCTCTATATTTTTCTTAGCACTCTTTATTCTCTATCCACATGTTACTAATATTCTTAGACCATCAGTGACTTAGAATTTCTAAATTCATTGTCTTTTTTTTTTAAACCCTCATTACTGAGCCTGGTAGTATTTGGCATTGTTTATTGTTCAAAATTCTGGGACAGGACACTCTCTTGTATTTCTTCTTTCTTTTTTTTTTTTGATACAAATTGTTAATGAAAATAAGCTTATTACATCAAGTAATAAATACATACAAAGATGCACATAACAGTTTTAGTCATTTATCCAGATTTTTTAAATCATTCTATGGCAAACTCAAGATCTGAAATCTACAGTTTGTCTGAAAAGTAACTGTGGGTTCTTCATTTTTTAGTAGGGTGATCAATCATCTGTATTTGTAACTCATGCATTTTAAATTGACTTCAAAGCAGGAACAATCATGCAAAACCTCACACACCAAAACCAAAACCAAAACAAACCCACATTCTTTATTTTTTAAAGCAGGGATCATCATGTAGCCCTAACTGGGAGATACCCAACTGTCAGGGTATGTCAACACAATTGGCATTGATTTGTGAAAAAAATCTTTAAAGAGTTATTGGAGATTCTGGAAAAGGTGCAAAGAATGATATTTAGGTGGGTGGTTTTAAGTGTATTCAAAGGAAGAAAATCCAAGATTGGGGTTAAGTTAGCAGGGCAGTAGAGTTGGCAGCAACAGAAGCAGAATTTTCTACATGCATGGTCTGAACTCAATATTTTAAAAAAAAGTGACCTAGGTTGCTAACTACATATAATGGAAATCTTAACTGCAAAATGACCTCCTATTCTTACAGACTGTGGTGGGGATGGGAAGAAGAGAAGGGGAAAGAACCCAAACTTTTGGACCATTCAACAGAAGAGATTGATATGAATGTTTTGAAAGTCACCAGAGGAATAAGGGTTAGTCTTTCTTCTTCACAAAGAAATGGAAAACTTTGGAAGTGAAGTGGGAGGCTAGGATCTTGCATTGCATTCAGTCTCTGCCAGGCATTCCCGGACTAATCCTCGAGCATGAATGATGCCTCGTTTTAGCCTCTCCATGGCACTTTTGCTCCCTGCATATGTGGGTCTGATCTCTTTCCCTAGCTCCTCGATGATAGCTACAAGTTCTGCATATTGGCTTTGTGGTACCTGGCTGCTCCCTGAACCCTGGGTATAGCCCAGAGATGGGGGTCCATCGTCATTGATCAGCTGCCGATACTGGGTAGATGCCTCCATGCTGGCGGGAGGAGAGTGGACACTCCCAGCCGGGGGCAGGGGGGCGCCCAAGGTGGGCTTGTAGGACGTGCCGGCGGCTCGGCGGCCCTGGCAAAGACAGCTGTCACTCGGCGGGAACCCCGCGACACGGCCCAGCGGCCCCCAGTGGCCCGGCCGGCCCCGCCGCAAACTTTGGAGTGGCCGCGGCCGGCGTATTTCTTCTTTCTTAATTACTCCTTTTCTAAAACATTCATATACTCTTCTCTCTCCTCTGAGAAAGATTGGTGCTATCTGAGGTGAAGTTTTTGGTACATAAGACTCTTTCTGTAGCTGATCTCTCCCTTAGCAATCTCATTTATTCCCACTATTTCAGTCTTCACCTCCAAATACAAGGTGAATTCCAAGACTATATTTTAAGCCCTGATAACTTCTAGACTCCAGTTTTATATTTCTGTTGAATCTTGATTTTTTAATTTTCACATTAGTAGTTATTTAAAAGTCAAGACAATTGAAATCAAATTCATCTCCCTCACCTCATTCCACCAATGACCAACTGCCCTTTCTGACTTATTTCTACTATTGACACCTCCCATTCTGCTGCTTTTTTCCCCAGTAACCCTGGGTCATCTTGGACTTTTCCTTCTTCAACCTAGTCAGTTAATCAAAATGTCTTCCCATTTTTGCTTTCAAAATGTCTACTACATTCATTTCTTTTTTTGTTCTATTTGCACTGGCACCATGCCATTTTATAACTTTATTCTTTATCATTGGGAGAGTACCTTAGATTGCAAACAAACTTATTTTCTTTCAAAATCTCTCTGAATAGCAGAACAAGAGTAATCTTTTAAAACATTTCTTTCAGAAATTTGAGTACAAAACTTTTTTTCTTGAAATTTTCTAATTATCATGTATCATGGGCTTCTACTTATGGTGAGTTGTTTTTGTCTATTCACCCTACTATCCTTTAAAGTTCTAAATTTGGGGGATAAAATAATTTTTAAATACCCTCGTATCAAGGCTATTTATATACCATTATAATAGATTTTGTGTTTAATTTTTTATTTTTCTAATTACATGCTATGAAGGTTTTTCAACATTTATCCACTTGCATATTTTTAAGTTATACTTTTTTCTACTCCCTCCTTTACCACACATGGGCAAAAAGTCTGGTGAAAATTTACAATAGTCTTAATAAATATGTGTTGAAGGAACAAATAAAAGTTCAGTTTAAGACACAAACTTTAGAATAATTAAAGGAGGCTTCAGATATCATTTAGTTCAACCTCCTGATGATTTGAAGCTGCCTAAACTGAGTTTCACTGAGTGAATTGCCTTGACCAAGTTCTCACAGGTAGTTTGTGACAGTTATAATTTATTTCTTTTTGTTTTATTGGCAAGGTAATGGGGTTAAGTGACTTGCCCAAGGTCACACAGCTAGGTAATCATTAAGTGTCTGGGGTCAGATTTGAACTCAGGTCCTCTTGACTCCAGGGCTGGTGCTCTATCCACTGGGTCACCTAGCTTTCCCCAGAGTTATGATTTAAACCCAGACCTGTCTACTACCCTAGAGGTGTCAACCTCAAATAGAAATGGGACCTTTAAACTATACAAAGGATCCTTAGTTTTAAAGTCAATCATTATATTGTATAAAATATATTGTTTTTAATCAATTTTTAAAAATATTTTTCAATTATATTTTAATGTAGTTTGACCACATTAGAGAGAGCTGAGACATATGTCTGTACTAAACCATGTTGACAGATGCTGAATTTAGGCTGTTGATACTCAGATAGTTGGAAATGTAGGACAACCTCTGTGTAAAGGTATGAATAGAAAAATTTACTTGAAAGATCATTTGCATAGAGATGACTGAAACCTTGGGAGTAGAGGAGAGAGCAAGGAGAGGGCAGAGAGAGAGAGAGAGAGAGAGAGAGAGAGAGAGAGAGAGAGAGAGAGAGAGAGAACTAAGACTGGAACTTAGAGGCAACCAACAATTAAAGAGTAGAATAAGTATGAGAAGTGTTCATTATTATGTATCTTGCTGCTTTTACTTCCCTATCACCTAGCCACTTCTTAACCCTTGGCAACATAGCTTCCATTCTTTTAATTTTATTGTTCAAACTCTCTCCAAAGTGAAAGTTTAATGAAAATGAAATGATCATTCGCAGTTTATCTTCTTTGATCTCCTCTAGGTTATTGGACATGGAGGTTCATCCATTTCTTCTGGATCCCTTCTTTTCCCTTGCCTTTTGTGTAAACTTTCTGTGAACTAGACAATGAAGATGGAGGAAAGAGAAAGGATAATGATCTGAGGTGTTGTCAGGATCAAGAGAAATGTTAAAAGGAAGAGGCCTGAGCACTTTTAGACTAAGAAAAGGAAGGAATGAGAGAGAGACAGAGAGACAGAGATAGACATAGAATCAGAGAAAGACAGAGAGAAACAGGGATAGACAGAATCAACATAAGAGATAAAATGAGAGAGAGAAAGAAAAGGTTGAAGAAAGGAGAGGAGAGACAGGGCAGGATTAAGATGTGTGCAGATGTGCAAAGGGGTACAGATCAAAGATACAGATTATGGAAAAAGTTAGTTTTAGCATGGAGAAGGGAAATCTCTTCCTCTGAGATTAGAGGGAAAGAGGAGAAAGAATCAGAGGAAGAGAGGAGAAGAATTGAGGAGAATGAGAGTGAGGTAGAAGAGCTAGTTGATGACTTGAGAAGAGTAGATTGTTTGTAGCTGATGTGAGGACTGTCAAGTTTTTCTGGGAAGATTTCCCTGGCTCTTATAGCTCCCCCAAAGATCTCTCACCTCTGAATTCCAATGTAACTTAGAATCAATAACACACATTACCTATTTAGTTTTATAATGCCATTTGAGGGCAGAATTTATATTTTAATCTGCTGCCTCATTATGCAGCACAAGTGAACCTTGATTCCAAATCAGGAGGGCATAAGCTCTGCCAAGTTCTAGAAATCAGAAAAGACTTAGCAGATGCATCTAACAATGAACTGGACTGTGCCTGGCTTGGTTCTAATTACCACTACCTGAGTTCAAAGGGCTCATCACAGGGTAATGATTCTTTTGCTCCTTGGAACTTAAAACTACTTGTAGGGCTTCAACTCATATTGGTAGAGGAGTTTCATATCAGTGAAGCTATTGATCTCTTACTACATTGATCTCATCACATAAAAGATATTCATTGAATATTTGTGGATGGATTCCTAGTTATTGATACCTTTCAGAATGTACAACTTCTACCAGTTTGCCCCCTCTTCAAGATCAAGAATACTTCTAGTCTGGTTCCATGCTCTCTCCTTTCTTATTAGACCAATCTGTCTCTGGCTTTTGATGTGAATTTTAGTGAGAATCAATTGAACCTAAGGGGGAACTGCATCAAAGGACTGGTTTTACCTGTCAATAAGTTATGGAGAATTGCGTAGAGAATAGTTATTTTTGGTTCTGGATATAAGGCAGAAAAGTAGCTTAGGTCTTAGATTGGGACGGGCTATACAACCTTACTCAAAAGAAACTGCAGCCTCAAGAAACTTCTTTATGATTTTAGGATAAGAAGCCTGAAGAATTATTCACAGTGTGCCTTAGTGCCTTATAATAATAATAGCTAATAATGATATAATTCTTGTTTTGTGGTAGGCCCTGTGCTGGGTTTTACATTTATTATTTCATTTGATCCTCATCCAAACCCCAAGAGATATGTATTATTATTAGCCTCATTTTATGCATGAGGATTCTAAGGCAAACAGAGGTTAAGTGACTTGCCTAGGATTACTCATTTACTTGCTAGTATTTAAGTCCACTTTTGAATTCAGTTCTTCCTTCCACTACACTACCTAGCTACTGTAGACATGAGGGTCTATCAAACATACTTTTTTTTAAGGTTTTTTGCAAGGCAAAGGGGTTAAGTGGTTTGCCCAAGGCCACACAGCTAGGCAGTTACTAAGTGTCTGAGACCGGATTTGAACCCAGGTACTCCTGACTCTAGGGCCGGTGCTTTATCCACTGCGCCACCTAGCTTCCCATAAACATGCTTTCTAATCTACCAGTCATTTTCAAATTCTTTAATAATCTTGTATTTTTCTTATTTATGAAAAGTACAAATTAAATCTTTGAATATAAAACTTAAGGAAGCACATTAGAAAATAATTGATCCAAGTAGAAAACTCAATTAAATAACAAGTATTTCTAAAGTATATACTACCTGGACTATTTGTGCCTGACCTCTGGTAGAGCATTCCAAGCTCATTTTGGTCCCATTACCCACAGTCAGACACATCATGCCTTGTCTCTAACATAGTAATGTCATTTTGGTCTTCTTTGATAATGAAAGACAAGAACTAAGCAACCAACCAACTAACCACCTATTATGTGTCAGGCACTCCTTTTACTAAGTAATGGAGAAAAAGAAGAAATGGTTTTTGCTTATAAGTAGCTTAGATTTTATTGGTAGAAAGACATGCATTTATGTAAAATAAAATGTAAAATATTTATGAATATGTAAAAAAGTTTGTCACAGGCCATCATCTTCATAATACCTCTCCTAATCCCCTTTGCTGCTAGTGCAGCCTCCCCAAATGTTGATTAGCTTTTCTTTTTTACATATTTGAAAAGAGGCTTAAGTTAGGGGAGCAGATACATTCCAGTCATGAGTAACTGAATTGTTCCCTGCCTGGAAGGGAATATAGTATAAAGAGCAAGGAAAAATAAATTGGAATTAGATTGTGAAGAGCTTTAGAATTTGAAAGAAGACATAATATGGATCCACTAGAGTTTATTGAGGAGGGAAGTGTCCTATAATCAGCCAGCTCTGTGTTTTAAAAATGCTATTTGGAGGATTAGAGGAGGGAGAGCCTTTTGTCCAGGACACCAATTAGGAGGTTCCTGGTTCCTGGTTATTCATGCCTTTCAGAATGTACAACTTCTATCAATTTGCCCCAAGAGCAAGAGTACATCAATTCTGCATTCATACTCTTGTCTTTCCCATTCTAAAGTATAGGGGAGGTCTAAGAGACAGAGCATGAGGAGAGGGGGGTGGGGGACAAGGTAGAAGGGCCAGGAGATAAAGCCTTGAAAAATAAGCAATGTTAGTTAGAAACAAAATGAGTGTCAATTGTAGTTGCATAAAAATCAGCATTTGCAGAACTAAGTAGGTAAGGGTTCAAATTGATAAGGGAGGCTAAGTCAACCACATCCTGTTTTACTTGATTATTACATGATTACTTTTTTTAAATATGGAAATATCTTGAGCTCTGTCTCTAAAATATGACCATACTATCTTAAAGTCCTACTTTTTCATATAGAACATAATGCAAACCTTGTATCCTGGAACTTCTGACTCATTAACCCTATAATTATGCTGACTGACAAATATGAGTCAGTAATTTTACAACAAAAAATTTTCTGGGAGTAAAAACCATGACTTGTGATAAAGGATAGCACATGAGAGTTGAAGCATAGCTCCAAGCAAATTTGAAGGAACATTTTCTTGTTATATTTCTTAATTGTTGAGCCCCACATATACAAGTGCCTTCATCTGATTTCAAAAGTTCTACATGTTATTATACCTTGTAGTCAGAATCTCTAATTTGCTGCTGTGGTAAATCTACAGTAATACAACAACAAATAATAAGATAAAGAAAACCCAACAGTCAAGCAATCGGTACATCTGGGCAAGGTCCTGATTAAAGATGGCAATATGTATCTGATGAAATACTTTATTCATCTATCTATACTTATGTAATTATCTATTTATTTATTTATATAATTTATTTATTTTTCACTTATTTATTTCATAGTTTCTATATTAGGATTTTCATACATTATGCCTGGTGGCATTCCACATTTTCCCTCTCTAAGTCTATTTATTTGAATTAGAATTTAAACAAACTACAAATTGCCTGAGCTCTGCAAAATCCAGTAAAGGATCCTCATATCATCTTCAGCAGTCAATGGTCTGAATTAAACAAAGATTTCTGTGTACTTATGGACTGTAGGAGATGTGAAAATCTCTAGGAATCAAAAGAGATTATTTTAGGTAATTTAGTTCAACCTTTTGTTCAATGCAGAAGTCACTTTTTATTCTCATGAGCTCAGGGCAGGACTAGATCTCAGGAACCATGTTGATAGCCCAGCAGCTCTGTTAACTTTCTTATGGCAATTCCCTGGTAGGTTGCATAAGGTAACAATAATTTCCAAGGGCCTCTTTTCTAGAAGGAGTCCCTTATAGTAAAGTCATTGGTTAGGAGCAAATAGTCCTTTCTGAATAGTTGGAGTGAAGATGTCTCTAAATTTGCACATCTCACATTTCCTTTGAGCTACTAAAATTCTGCTTTGCTCATAGAGCCCAGTGCTGTTTTTGAAGCAGGTGTGGCATATGGGGTACACTGTGCTAGACAGTTCTGTACCAGTGTCCCCCATGTTTCACAATTCATGATTGAGACCTTGTATAACTTCTTCTGACCTTCATCTGAGTGAAAATGTATTTGATATTTGAACAACCTATTGGAGCTGCACTCTGCAGTAGAGTTCAAATGCTTGATAGTTCAGCTCAGGAAGGAACCTCATTTGTCCAGGACCTTATCTCACCAGGTGATCTTAGAATCTTCCTAAGATAATTAAATAGAAGCAATTTATTTTCCTGACAAGGTGCTGGCATAATGTATAGGTTTTGCAGGTATACAAAAATGAGGACAGCACAATGGCTCTGTAGAACTTCAGTTTGGTAGGCAGTCAAATATCTCCTTTCTCCTACACTTTCTTTTGAGATCCCCCAAACACTGAGGTAGCTCTTACAATGCAAACCCCATCATCCATGTCTACATACCTGGCAAATATGCTGCCAAGATAAGTGAATTTAACCACAATTTTCAAAATTTCTTCATTTGCTGTAATTGATGGTTCCATGTATGTATGTATGATGTGATTCTGGGTGATGTAGATCCTCTTTTGCTGTAGTTTTTTTTAGTGGTATCTGTCAGGCCAAAATTAATACAAGTGGCAGAGAATCTGTTCATACTCTGTTGCATCTTAACCTCAAGGTTTGCAGTGAATTCAGCATCATCAATGAACAGAAAGTCATGTTCCAACTCTCCCTTCACTTAAGTCTTAGCTTGTAACCATTTTAAATTAAATATGGTATGGTATCTGACCCTGATGCCCTTTTCATCTACATCAGAGGCATTCAACAACATTGTTGAAAGCATCATGCTAATTGGGAGCAAGCACATACTCCTACTTCACTACACTGATGACTAGGAAACTGTGAGATCATTGTCCATAATCCAGAACTTGTGTAAGCATAACTTTGTGAAACTATTGTATGATACTAATGACTTCTGGGCAATCAAATTTTGCAGTGATCTTCCACAAGCCCCTAGGAATGAACCTATCAAAGGCCTTGGTGAGATCATCAAGCATTAAGTACAAACCTCTGTTCTGCTCCAGGAATTTCTCTGGGCAACAAATCCCATATCAACCATTCCTTAATTCTTTCTAAAGTTACATGACTCTTGGGTAGATAACTATTTTCCAGATGAAGGACCAACCTATGAAAGAGTACTCTAGCAAGAATCTTTTTTCTTAAATAGTATTTCATTTTTTCCAATTACATATAAAGATAATTTTTAAAATTCATTTTTAAAATATAATTTTGAGATCCAAATTTTCTCTTTCCTCCCTCAGATTGTAAGCAATTTTGAAATAAGTTATATATAATATAAAATCTATTTCCATATTAGCCATGTTGTATAAAAAGAAATAGTTTACAAAATAAAAAACCATGAAAAACAAAAAGTGAAAATGTAAGCTTGGATTTGCAATCAGACAACTTTCTTTGGACGTGAATGGCATTTTCTATCATGAATCATTTAGAATTATTTTAGATCATTATATTACTGAGAAGAGCTCAGTCAATCATAGTTTTTCACTGCACAATGTTACTGATACTCTGTCCAGTGTTCCTCTGGTTCTGCTAATTTCACTTTGCATCAGTTCATTTGTCTTTCCAAGTTTTTGCTGAAATCTGTTTATTATCCTTATAGCACAATATTCCATTACATTCATATTCTTTACTTTCTTTAGCTGTTCCAAATTGATGGGCAACTCCTCAATTTTCAGTTTTTTGTTTAGCAAGAATCTTACTGGCATTGACTAAGAAAAAGGCCTTTCAGTGATTGTCTCAGGGACAACCTATTTCCTTCTCCTTTATAGAGATGGACAATGGAGGCATCCTTGAACTCCTAGAGGATAACCACCTCTTGTCATTTAACTTGGAAGATTTTAGTCAGCTTTTATATGAGCAATGAATCTTCTGCCTTTTAATTCTCAGCTGGAACAGAATCGGTATCAGAAGGTTTGCTACAAGAGAGAAGCCTAATAACATTAAAAACTTCTTCAATTAGAAGTTTGACTAGATAGGGATTGACTTCAAGTTGAGGTAAACAATCAGTGACTTCAGCTTTGGTTGATGATAGTCTATTGAGAATGCTATGGCAGTGTTTAAGCCATCTTTCCAGGATCATATCCTTATCATTAATCAACATGGCTCCATCAGTGTTGACTAGCTGAGATGTAACATAGGATCTTTGACCCATAAATAAGATTTCAAAGCATGAGGAAAGCATTTTGGGTTGTTACTATTAATAAAAAACTGAATTTCATTTGCCTTCTTATTAAACCAAGAATCTTGTATCTTTTTAATCTTTGTACTTTTACTTTTGATGAAGTTCAATGCTGTCTTCTTAGAGATGGACAAATTATCCTGCTGACAAATCCTTTGAAGTTCTCTTTTTTGGACAGCCAAAAGTACTCAGGAAAATAATTTCATTCTATCTCCCTTTAAAATAATTTTTAGATGGTATTGAAGGATTTCAAAGGAGTTCAGAATAACTATTTTCTTTTTACTACCTTTTGAAAGACATTCATTATTTAATCATCTCATGTCACTGGTTTACTTTACTTTCAAAATCTATTGACTCATTAATGTCTTTATAGCAAATGAATGAATGATACTATCTTCAAGTTATCATCCTTTATATTTGCAAGATGTTTAAATAGATCTAGCATGAAAGTTTGCTGCTTAGTTGCAAAAGTAGAGAGAAAGTTATTACTTTCTTATTAACCGATTTTTAAAAGTCAGTGAATGAATGCTTTATAATCATTTGAGGGGTCCATTAAATATACTATGATCTTGAATTACAAATAAAGAAATTGAAAATTCTTTTTTGTACTTTGGATTTGTTGGGTTTTTTTGTTATCAGTTCTGTTATATTTATTGTTAAAAACACATTACATTTTTTTCCTTGCAAAGAAACAGAAGAATTTACTGAAAGCTAAATGCTAAAGGAAACAAAGTTATTATTTGTTTCAGTACCATAGGGAGGATGACTTTCTATTAAAATATTGAACATCCAGTTTTCAATAGAAATCTAATCCTTGGTTAGCGCAGTGCTGATTTTAGTTCAACAATTTTCTAAATATAGAGAGTTCTTGTCTATATCTTTTTTTTTCTTTTCAAGTTTGTGCAAAATGATGCTCAGACTGGGGTTTTATGTTAAGGGACATGTACTATATGGTTAGAGTCCTCCATTTTCTTACTATTTGGAGTCAAAGATTCACTTCAAAAATTGCCTTATTTAGAAAGTAAAGGGGGTATCAACCCAAAAAGCTATTGACCCAATGGCTGCATTAGGGAAGTCATTTTTACTGTTAATGGATGTTTTCCAAAATGTGATTTGGCTGTGGGAAGAGTAATTTTCTTCATCCAAATGAAATTTATTCTGATAAGCGAAATATGCATGAGGACATCAAAGCAAGTTCCCTAAAGGATATTATGGATGTTGGATATTAGTTGAAGGGAAAGAAATGTGAATCTTTTGGGTTAGTAAGACAAACCTCTTATAGACCATCACACTATTATAAATACAGCATTTCACTGAAATCCCCATATATCTTTGGAGACCTTGTGGATGAAGTGAACCAGTGAAATGAACAAATTAGTGAATCTGATCAGTATTGACAGCCAGATTAAAAAAACTCATGATCTTGCTTGTGTGTAGACTTAGACTATAATCATAAAGAGACTTTCAGAGTTAAAATGGTATAAAAAAACTAAATAATGTGATCAGTTCACACAGTTCCCAGGGGAATAAGATACGGAAACCAGGCTGACTCAGACCAGGGTTCCCAAACACAGGAGATGAATCAAACATCAGAAAGAGGAAGCAAACAGTTATAATTAGGGTTAGGAGAATCTAATCATTATATTCTAATGCATGTGGTAATGACAGTAGCTATTGTGCTCCTGGGAAAATTTGACATAAAGATGACTTATTTGGTCCTTTTCCTTTTAATCCTTCCTTTGTAATAACACTGTTAAAATTTAATTATTTTTGTCATGACAACTCCTACCACTATGCTCAAAAACCTTCAATGACTTCCTACTTTCTGAATCATTCTTTCTGGCTTTCAGTCTTCATGATTTGGCCCTACCTTATTTTCTACTTCTCCAAAATATGAATGCTCCTTTTTCTATTTTTTTAAATATTCTATGAACACACTATGCTCATTCTTGTTTTTTTAGCTTTTGTTCAAGTTTTCTTGCCTCAAATGCCTTTCCCTCTTTTCCTCCAGTTCTACAAATCCTACTCCCTATAGATCAAAGCTGAGCGTAAACCTACCTTCCTCCATGAAGCTTTTCCAAACTCCTCCAGATGGGACTGATGTTTTTATGAACTCCTACTGATGTTCAGTACCATATAGTTGTATACTTCCCTACATCATCTGCCACTTTCTTTGTCTTGTCTCCCCAATTAGATTGTAATTTACTTAAGGAGGAACCAAGTTTCCATTTTCTAAATAGTTAATAGAATTCAACACATACAATATCAATCCATTCATTCATCTGCCATGGACTTGTTAGAAGATATTTGACAGATTACTGGTACTACCCACAATGTTATTAGACTTTAAGTAGGTAGAAGAAAGGCATGATACTGGTAGACACAGAATGTTGTAGCAACTTTGTAAAGAAAAAAGAAGTAGAGATAGAGGCTAAATCTGTGATTTCACTGGCATAGAGAATGTCCAGATGAAGAAACTTTCTCTATGACTGAAGGTCAGCAATGGTAGAGAGTAGAGTTAGTAGAATAGATTGATCTTAAACTGCAAACTTGACTTTTATCATTCCATCATTTACTCCTCCCACCTTCAATAAACTCCAGTGGTACAGTACTATCTTCAGTATCAAATATAAAATCTTCTATATGGCCTTCAAGTCATTTGTAACTTGACTTTTACCTTCCTTTCCAGTGACTTTCCCAAGTTCACACAGCTAGTAAGTGACTGAGATCAGATTTGAACTCAGGTCCTTCTGACTTCAGAGCTGGTCATCTCTCCACTGGGCCATCCAGCTGCCCTAAGTCACTTAATCCTGATTGCCTCAAATCCAGGATCATCTTTGTTGCCCTGATCCAGATCTGGCCCCTGGACCCAAATGGCTTCAGAGGATAAAGTGAGGCTGGTGACTTAGCACAGCATCCCTTCACTCAAATCCAATCAACATACTTGTTTTGGCATCACCTCCCTGGTGTCCTGGTCTTCTTTGAGAATGAAGGATAAATATCATCAGCACCTTTCCACTATTCTTACACTTAATTCCCTCACCCCTTTCTTTGTGATCCAGATACACTGGTTTCTTTCCATTTCCTTGAGTCAAATTCTCCAAGCACTGTCAGTGAATTTCCCTCATCCTCATGCCTGAATTCTCACCTTCCTTCTCTCAACTCTGGGTTTCTTTGGCTTTCTTCCAGTTTGAGCTAGAATCCCATGTTCTATAATCAGCTTTTCCTGGTTTCCCTTAAAGTCAATGACTTCTCTCCATTGATAATCTCCAATTTATTCCATATAAATCTTATTTGAACAATGTTGTTTACATGTTGTTTCTCCCATTAACCTATGAGTTTCTGGAGAACTGGAACTGTTTGGGGCCTTTCTTTGCATCCTCAGGGTTGTGTCTGACTCTGTGACCCTGTGGACCAAAGTACACCAACACTGTCCATAAGGTTTTCTTGGCAAAAATACTGGAGTGGTATTCCATTTCCTTCTCCAGCTCTTTTAGATATGGGAAAACTGAGACAGAAGTTAAGTGAAGTGACTTGCCCAGGATCATGCAGCTAGTGTCAGTGACTGAATTTGAACTCAGCTTTACCTGACTTTAGATCCAGTGCTTTATCCACTGAATCCCTAGCTGCTTTGCACACAGTAAGTGATTAATAAATGCCTTTTGTCACTACTTAGTTGCCCCTTAATAAATGTTTGTTGACTTGACCAAGAAACTGAATGGTTAAGTGATTTGCCAGGGATCAAATGACAGATAGGTGTTAGAGGCAGGATGTGAACCCAAGTCTATCTGACTTAAAGTTGAATTCTGTATCCACTATGCCAAACTGTCTTTCAATGAAAAAAAATATGCATATGTGTATATATATATATACATATATATATATTAAAAAACAATTCAACAGATAGCATAAAGAACCTGTTTATACTGCTCCAGGGTAACCTTGCCCTTTCCTGCTTCATCAATTTTCTTAAATCTTTTCAGTGTCTTAAGAAGTTCTTCCTCAGATGGGAGTGGCCAAGGTTGTGAAACAACTAATAAAAACTTGCGCCAGTCAACAAATTCTGAATTCACTATTAATAAAGCCGTTATCTCTTGTAACTGTAAGGGAAAAAAGCATAAAATATATTTTATATTAATTTATTTAATTTCCTATTAACATGGGCTCTTTTATTATAATCAATCAATGAGATGACTACTTCAAATTTTTGTTACATCATTTTTCATGCTAAGAATTTCCAATAAAGAACCTCATATTTTTATGAATACAGACTGTGCTTCATGATGTTATTGTTCTATCCATCTGATGGAGCCTGTAAAGTAATGTTTTGCTGAATAACTTTTCAGGTCTTCCATGAAAATTCAATCATCATTTTGCCTTTCCAATGTGAAAGTGGTGAGAGTAGCTTCAAGTTCTATAGGCATGCTGGTGTCCCAGGAGAAAAAAGCTATCAATGGCTATGTTGTTCTTCATTTTGGGGAAGGGAGGGATGGAAGAGGGAAAGAATTCATTACAGTGAAAAGTGAGAATGACATATCCTCAACTATTTTTGAAAAAAGTGTCTAATATAATATTAATTTGATCAGTAATGATAATGATTGTTTTGATACCCAGGAAGTCTGAGCAAAAACTCAACTTATTTCCATTTTGAAAATTTGTTCAACTTAATGTTGATTTGTGAACAATACAGCCTTTATTAGTTGGGGTTTATTCCTGGGGAATTATAAATGATCGAAAATATATTTAAAATATATTTAGAACTGACAGGTCATCTAGTCCAAATTTTACAAATGAGTAAATTGAGATAGAGGTTAAATTAATTGCATAATGTCACAGAAGTATCAGAGTTAACACTTGAATACTGGTCATTTTTTGAGGGAAGGGACCCAGAGAGGTACTAGGGACCCTTTCCCTGGTGTGTAGATGATTGTGAGAGAACGCATGTAGACAGGAATCTGTTTTAGTCAAAGCTTTTTATTGTCACCTAAAAGGCCAAAGTGGGGTCAACTATGGGGAGAAAAGGGATTACTTATAAAGAAACCTTTCGGACCTTAGTCAGGTCCATATAAGTTAAAGGAATTTTCTGTTTGCAAAGTTATCAAGGCAGAAATTTCTCAGAAAAGGGAGAGAGAGGGAGCATGAGTCCTTAGAGATAAGGAGCAAGGATGTCTGTCCTTGGTATTTCATGTGCTTGGGTCAATTTACAAAAACAAATTTTTGTCAATATTTTTTTGTCTGAGGCCTCTTTCCATACAAAGCTAGGTTCTAGTTAAGCCTTTCATTTCAGAATCCAAGTTAAGCACACTTCAGTCTACCCCATCACTTTGATTCAAGACAACACTATAATGATACATATCCTTAAACATTTTTAAATATAGATTTAAATAGGATGGATAGTTATTTTTGACTTTTCACAAATAAAAATAATTCTTGGGAATTAAATGAAATAATGTGTTTGTTTTCATTTTTTCAGGACAATAGGGGTTAAATGACTTGCCCAAGGTCACACAGCTAATTAAGTATTACGTATCTGAGGCTGGATTTGAACTCAGGTCCTCCTGATTCCAGGGCCATTGCTCTATCGCTCCATCTATCTGACCCTAAATGAAATAATGTAAATAAAGTTCTTTGCAATCCTTAAAGGGTATGTAAAAGTTATTTTTTTTTTTACTAATTTCAGCCTCTATTGGTCTTTCTTAAAAAAAAAAAACTGATATATTATCCTCCTTCAATTTCTTGATTTCTTCATATTAGTATGAATATTCTTGCCCTTCCTCTTTTACTTGAACTTCTTGGTTTTTTTTCTCATTTTCCAATGGCCAACCCCTCTATTAATTATTATTATTTTCTTTTCCACTTAATTTTTCCCCCCTGTTGATTTTCCTAGAGGAGAGAAGGAATAAGCATTTGTTTACTGTGGCAGGCACTGTGCTAATCATTTTACAAATATCATCTCATTTGGTCTTCACAGGAAGCCTACAAGTCTCATTTTACAGTTGAGGAAACTGAGGTAAAAAGAGTTAAGTGTCTTGTCCAGGATCACAGAATCAGTGACTAGGATTAGATTTGAGTTCAGGTCTTTCTGACTCCAAACTCAGGGTTTTATCCACCGAATCACCTACTTGCCTATTTCCTGGAGAAATTATTCTAATTATTTTCCTTCTCAAGTCCTCAAATCCAAATGTACAGCTCTCATTATCCATAGATAATCTCATTACCTACTTTTCTGAGAAGAGGTAGGCTACCCAGTATGTGTTTGTCTAGCTGCCTTTCCACAGTTCAAAATCTCTATAACCTTTTATTTTTCCTGTCTTGATTTGTGGGGAAGAGGTGTCTCTTTTCCTTTTTTTTAAATTTAATTCAATTTTAGGTAAGGACATTGCACTGGCACTGGGAATACAAAAGCAGAAATAAAAAATTTTGGTCCTAACAGAGCTCATAGAATAATGGAGTGGGGGAGGGAGAGATATTACATGTACATAGAAGTGAAAATATGAAGTATATACAAAGTAGTGTTTTTTATTGGAAGTAAAAATTGGGGAAGAGGTGAAGAGGAAAGACCTTGAGTAAGAAGAGGCAACTGAGATACTGTTGAAAGGGAGCTAGAAATGCATGGAAACATGGACAAGTATGTAAATGACCACTATGTTCTAATTAGACACTACTACCCTATTCAATGCATGGTAATCTATACAAAGCATGGAGGTTGGAAATGGAAGAGAAATGTTAAGGGGGTCCTTTGATCTTGTCTTATTGAATTGCCATAATTTCCAGAAACACTGAGCCCAGAACATACAGAATATGCCAGGATGAAGCCCCACCTCACACTGAGCTGAGAATGTGTTGTTTGTATCCTACATTTTGTGTACAAACTCCCTGTGTGTCCTAGGACCCTTATAGATAAGCAGGTCATCCTATCATCATAGTCTAGCAGCTCCCAAAAAAAAAGAATGAGGTTTTTGCCATTGCCTTGCTCCTCTCCTTCGAGGGGGTTTTGTCCTTTTCCCACTTTTACTACATCTTATGTCCTCCCCTTTAGGTAGAGATTTGTACTTTCTCTTCCTTTGTCCCATTGTGATAAAAATCTAAATTTTGAATGCATTATGAACTCTTTGGATTCCATCTGCAAGCTTATTTCTTTTGAAGGAAATCTAGTTTTCATATAAGTTTTATGAAGTTGTGATTGCCAGTGAGAATCAAAAAGCCCAGTTTGGGAAGAGCATAGAATACATGAAAAGGAGTAATGTGAAAGCAGCTTGAAAAGTTAGATTGGAGTCAGACTGTGAAAGGTTTCGAAATTCTTAACCAAAGACTTTGTTTCTTATCTCAGAGGTAACAGGAGCTTCTGAAGTTAATCAAGAAGAAGAGGGAGTGATATGGTCAGACTTGTGCCAGGAAGCATAAGCTCAGACCTCCTGGGCATCCAAACAGTTTACACTGTTGGCTATCTAGGGATGAACAAGTAAGATTCTGTCAGTATAGGGTCATAGTGTCCAATGACAGATGTGTTTTTTCATATCAGTTGTGTCAATTTCTTCATGAAACCTTTCCTCATTTTCCCCTTGTAGAAGTGACTGCTTTTATCATTTATATAATGCTATGTACTTTTCTTCTGTTCTTCCATATACTACTCTGTATTAATGTTAATTGTATAGATGTGCATCTACCCTATCAAACCATAAGGCCTCTTGGGCCAGGGGTTCTATATCATTAATCTTTGTATCTCCCGCAGTTTCCAACAAAGTTCTTTTTATAAATTAAGCATCCCCCCCCCAATTCCATAATTTGATAAAAGAATAATTTGGAAATGAAATATATGAAGATTTAGCATAGAATAAAGGAAGATAACTGACATTTATATTGATTTAAAAGTTTGCAAAGTTCTTTCAGTACATCATCTCTGTTGGAACTCTCAACAATCCCTTTGATACAGGTATTTACTGATAATATCACATTTTTACCAATGAAGAATTGAGACTCCAACAGAGTTAAGTGACTTGCTCATTGTCATATTTTGAGTGAAAAGTCAGAGGCTAGATTTGAAGACTGGTCTTCTTAATTCTTAGTCCTGCATTTAATTCAATGTATACCAGATAGTCTCTCAGAGCTCCTTGTAGAATAAAAGTTATTACTTCAGGAACATATGAAATTTTCATCCCATATTACCTACTTGAGAAGTGATAATTCACTTACAAAAGAGGATAGAGACCCAAGTTTTCACACTCAGAGAATGACAACAAATCAAAGATAATTGAAACCTACTTCAAGCAGTGTGAGGTGTAGCCAAGCCTCAGGAAGGTGGTTTGTTCCAAGGTTCATAGTCACCAAGTCATACAAAATATCAGTAAACTGTTTATTTCCCAAATAACCTAGTGAAAGAATAAAAGCACTTTATTGTATTGCATGAATCTATTTTTTTTCTAGAATAAAAGAAACAAGTAGCAAGACTACTTATATGAGTAATTAATGAATGTTTGAAATATATAATATTTAAATATACATTTTTGAAATAAGAGATAAAAAATTTCCCTCTGTAATTGCTCTCTTAAAGAGAAAAATACTTTTAAGTCATAAGAATTTATTTCTATCCCATTTTTCCTGTATCAAGAATGTGCTCTCTTAGATTTTTCCATCATTGGAAACATACTTCATTTCAGCTTTTTTGATAGATATGAAATAACCACTATGTTCTAATCAGACACTTCTACCTCACCTAGCCCTATGTACCAGAATGTACTTGCTTTCCAAAGATGAGAGAATTGATCTTATTATTAAGTTATTAGAATGAAAGTGTATATTTAATTAAGAAATTTATTGGTTAAACATTATCAAGTACCTCCTAAAAAAAGTATGCCCATTTTTGTAGGCGTTTTGAAGTTGGGTATGTTGACTTAATTTACCACTACTCCCAGCCCCACCTGAAATCACTGTATTTAAGAGCTGATTCTTGTTGTTTTAAACTTCATGCACATGCATTAAAAAATAAAAATAAGATTTGAATCTATTCCACAAACAAAAAGTTGACACTACATTGCAGAATACCTTCTGTAGTGAAGAGGGGATCCTATGGATATTCAGGGGTCTTTTTAGGTCCAAAGCACAGAGTTGTTCTTAGTTTAGAAATGAGAAGAATGATCAGAGATGCTATATCTTGAATTTTTTTGAATGATCAAGTTGATTCAATTTCTTAAATTCTGCATGAACTTTTTTACTTCCTGCTACTTTTTGGGGAAATGAAATAATTCTTTAAAATTTTAGAATTTTAAACTGCATGTTCAATTCAAAATAGGAAAAAAGATGGCCACTTTCCTCTGATGTGAAATGACTATTTAGCAATCTTTTGAAAAGTTCAGAATAGTGAGTGAGACAAAAGTATTACCATCATCTCTATGTAGACATGTCATGAGGAGGCCAATGCTTCCTTTGACCATTGGATGTAGTCCACGGATCTTTCTCAGAACAGTGTTTTAAAATGAATAAAACGAAATACCCAATATACAAAGGAAAGCAAATAAATTGAAATTTGGTTATCAATACATATGTTTGTAAAAGTTCATAGACCCTACTAAGTGAATTTAGTAATACTACAATAGACCTTAAATGGTTTAGAAAGATACTATTCATCAACTCAGTAAGATTAATCAAAATAAATGAAAGGGGCAGAAAAGCCATCATCACTATGAATAATCCTGAAAATACATTACAAGAAATTTAAGAGAAAATTACAAGTTTTAAGTGTTTAACATTTTAAATGTTTAACTCACACAATTTTGAGTTTACCTTATTTGTTGTTGTGCAATCATTACATAAAATAATATTTTTAATTTGTATAAATGGTTTTACCTTGAGGGAGCTTAAAAACGATAATTCATGTCATGTAGCATACAATGCCAATACTTTTATGAATGTAATGGAAACCCAAAGAGATGAACTTGTGAATTTCACAAATGGTTGCAATAGAAACTTTAACAATAAGACCCTAGAAGGTAACAATGTTAAATTTGTTTAGAATTTTCCCTTAATGTGATTCTGTAGTATCTTTGTGAACAAGAAGTTCAGTTCTGTCCCGCGCAGATCCTTTGTAGCCATATCTCTTGAGGAATAGCATTAAAAGATTTGGTGCTGGAAATGTCCATAGAGAGCATTTGGTTCAAAATCAGATCAACAACTTGCTCATTTTATAGAATAGGACAGCAAAACTCAACAGAGTTTAGAAGACCAGAGAGATTTAGTGGTTTGCCTTTGGTTATACAGTAGATAGCAGAGACAGGATTTGCACTCTTTTTTCCTCCATGTGCAGTACTCTTTCCCCAATGCTACAATATAGTCATTCCATAGACATGGTGCTGGGACTTCCACAGAATTATCATAAGAATCCATGTGTGTTCTGAACTTCAAGGTTTACAAAAGCACCTTTCTCACAAATCTATGAGGTAGGTATTTCAAATACTATTATCTTCTTCTTACAGAAGAGGAAACTGAGTCTCTGGCAACAGAGTTAGCAAATGTCTATAGTAGATGATGATGTTTGTCCTTTGTTCTCAACGATTACCATGACCAGGACAAGCACATGAATTAAATTTGAATGAGGGTTTTCTGTGCTAAGTCACCAGATTCACTTTCTCCTCTAGGACCATCTGGGTCCAGTGACCAAATATGGATCAGGACGACTGGAGATGGACCTGGATGTGGGGCAATCAGGTTAAGTGACTTGGCACTATAACAGAATTCAAATTCAGAGAGCCTGACTTGAAGTCCAATTAGATTCCAGTAAAAAAAGCATCTTCAGAGACATTTTTATCATAGTTGGAAGGCACTTAAGCAGATCTGGACACCATTTCTTCTAAATGAAATTTAATTGAGTATTTGCTTTTATATTTCAGTATGGGTACATTTTATAGTGGTTGTATAAAGACTTCTATACTCTATCTGAAAAAATATAAAGTCCAAGTTTTTTTTCCCTCCACAATGTTAATCACTTTCATAAAGGCTATCTGAGCTTGATGAACAATCTGATTTAGCTATCATATGGTCAACTGGTGGGGGTTGTACTTCTCTGCCAAGAGGTATTCCATAGTTGGATGGCTTTCTTGGGATCAAACTGGTTGATGTCTGGAGAATTCAGCTGAATTATTAAAAGATCTGTCATACTGTCAGGCTTTATTTTAAAATGCATTTGTGACTTGGTGAGTTTCATCTGACTGAACCCACGTTCTGCCTCAGCTGAACTTGCAGGGAGTGTCAGCACCAGATCGACTAGGGTCAATATATTGGGGTACTTGACTGAGTAGATGGAATTCACAAAATCCCAGGTTAACTTTCGGATGTTCTGAAATCTATAAGAGACAACGAAAAGTGTCAAAAATTAATGAATTCTAGTTATATGTATATACAAAGAATTATTAACACTTCAAAACCATCAATAGTTAACCATAATTGACTTTTCTCAGCTTTCCTTCTTACCGATTATAAATCTCTAATTTCATCATGCTCCATTCTGTGTCCACTTCATCAATTTTCACATTGGCACTTTCCAAAACAAGTTCATAATGCTTTGTAAGAATTGATACTTCTTTCTCACCAAACTCTATAGATATACATAAGGAAAAGTTATGTAGGAGGAAAAGAAATTATTCATAGAGATTTCACAATACATAGATCAACAAGTACATACTGGATTTTGGACCAGTGTATCTATTTTACCTTGATCTATCTTTCCTGGCCATAATTTGAAACTTCCAATAGTGGTTGCCCTCACCACATCATGGCTAGCATCACTGAAACATTCACGAAGATGCTTTATGAGGTTTGTTAAGACGGTGTTCCGAACAACAGAGATATTTCCATTTCCTGTGAGTTGGTTACCAAGAAAGTATGTGGCAGACTCAGCCAGACGTTCCTTTGGACCTGGTCTGGAATATGTCACAAAATAAAATAAATGGTGAATAATTTTCTAAAGCAAACTTGTTGTGTATGCTCTAGTTACCAATCATCTTAGGATGCCCTACCTTTTTTTATACATGTTGAGTGTCCCTAGTGTTGATTGTAAGGTTGCAAATACATCTCCTATTGATGAATTTCTATCTTGATTGACTCGGGACAAAATGCTGAGGACATTGATTACATCTAACAGAAAGTGGGCAAATCTGACAACCTCAGCTTGAAGAAGGAATTGTAGCAGCTCTGTAGCTTTCTGATCATCTGAAGTACTTCTGTCTTCAGGTCTCTATAGCATAGCCAGGAAAGAAAATAATAGTTTACTTCCTTCAAAATGTTATAAAAATATTTAATGAAAGAGGTTTGGAGGTACACACCTGTTTGTTTTAGAGAAAATTAAACAATAGATCTGAAAAGTACTTACTGTTCTCAATTGCTTTACAATTGCAGAATATCCTCTGAGAAACACTTGGAGAGCTGTCTGTAAACGAGGGAGCCATTTGTTGCTGCCAACTCGAGAGGGAATCACAGGGCGGATTTTAAGGTCTTCAAAGGAGGCTATTAGAGCACTTTTATTTGAAGGTGAATCATGGTAAAAATAATACACATTCTGGAGAAGAGCATTGACAGTATTGTATAGTTGGATATTCCGCAATGCTTCTTGGTAAGCTAGTTCAAGTCGATGAGCAAAACAGTGAACTGTTTGCACACATGGTTGGATTTCTTTCAAAAGCCTGGCCACACCATTGTTCTCTCCTACCATGACAGCTGTGCCATTGCTACCAAATCCAACTAGCTTTTTGGACCAGTCTTTATTGGACAGATTGAGTTGAAGATTCATTTCAAGAGTTTTCTCAATGGCATTTTTTATTGCTACAGGATCAATCTTATCCACAGTCTGTACTCCAACAACCTGACAATGGACTTTACCCTCATATGCAAACTGTATATACACAACTCCAATGTCCTCTATGAAGCCATCCATGCCACCATCACTGATGAGTGAGAAGAACTTACATTTTTCTAGTTTCTCTCTCAGTGACCTGCGTTCTACTTCAGCAATGAAGTAGACAAAAGTCCTCGCTGACTTGTCGGTTCTGAATATTGGGCCAATGTCAACACCCTTCATATCATCCAATTTGCACATCCAGAGAAAGTCTTTGAGAGGACGCCCAGTCTTGGCAATAGCATGACAAGATCTAAAGAGGTTTTCTATTCTTCCCAGGATTACTTTGTTCCTACTCTGTATCATCTGTTCTTTGGCAGTGTCAGTAGGGGTAGAAACACCTGTTGCTTCTGCCAGAGAAGCTTTGGCGTGAGCCTCACTGTTGTCATGTGCCTGGAGAAATTCAGTCCTAAAGTTGTTGGTGCCATAAAAAAAACTAACTTGGTTTCCTCCTGAGTTCACCCCATGTTTGCGACACAAGCCACAGAACATTAGATCTGATCTGTTATCATACAACAGCCAGGGATATTTTTTAAGCCAAATTTTCAAAAATTGGTTGTTCCTCTTGGGTAGGTAATAGTCAAGATTTCTCAGCCTTTTCTTTTCTTCAGCATATCTTCCAGTATCCGTGGAAGAGATTCCTTTTTTAAAATACCTCCATGGTGTTTTGGCTGTAGTTTTAAAAAGTAAATTAACAATAAAGCATATATTATCTCCATTTCCATGATACTTTCTCTACAATGATGTCACAAGATAAATTAGTTATTAAACTTTTTACTTTATAATTTTGCTTCACTTTAAGATTTACCTTTTTTAAAATTAGAAAACAAAGGCTTGAAGGCAGAAGGTACAAGCCATGCTCCAATTTGATTAAAGATGGATTTGTGTAGGAGGTGGTTGAAAAGTAGATCATAATGCCTTGAATGCCAAGTTAAATGATTTGAAATGTATCTTATAGGAACTATTGAAGTTTCTGAGCAAGGAAGTATGATCAACTTGATTGGGACATCATTCAGGATAGAATGGAGAGGGCTGAGAATGGAGACAGGGGGTACATAAGAGATTGAACTAGAGAGGTAAGGATAGGAATGGAAAGGAGGGGAAAGAAGGCAACAAAACTATATGTAGAAGGCAAGGGGAATCAAAGATGAAAAGATATCAAGACTAGGTGACCAGGACAGTGTTGTTCCCTTTTTTATTTTTTGCATGGAAATTGGATTAAGTGATCTGTCCAAGGTCAGACAACTCAGTAACTATTAAGTATCTGAGGTTGGAATTGAACTCAGGTCTTCCTGACTCCAGCATTGGTGCTCTATCCACTGCACCACCTAGATGCCTTAGTATTATTACTTTTGAATGAAGATAAATGAAAGGGAGATCATGTTAAAAATACTGTATATGCTTGAAATATTTTATTTAATTCACTCTTTTAATTTATCTAGCTTGATAAAGATAAAAATCTAGGAAAGAAAAAAAATGACCATATGGTTCATTTGGCCTAATTTACACATGAAGTCAGGTTCTTGAACAACTAGGGGCAGATAATTCAAGGTCTCTGTCATCAATGAGGTAATATGTAGAAGTTGGAGAAACAATTGGAAAAAAGATTTTTCAATCAAGTTTCCAATCAATTTGTTGTGGTCATATATATTTCACTGGGAAAATACAGTCTTTTATTTCTTTCTCTTTTTAAAATTATTTGACTCATTATTGTTTTTATTTTCCTCAGGCACTCCCCTCAACATACACCATAATTATCCCTACCTCTGTCCATTTGACCACCATATTCTCCTCTGTAGGAATGCTCTTTGCCCTTTTCTGTATCTATCCAAATGTTATTCAAAATTCAATAGCTCAAGTACCACAATCTTCATCAAGCTTACCCTTACAATTCTAGCTCTCTTTCCTAAATCCTCTGGACAATTTTATCTACTAAACATTTTATCCTATCGTATTTTCTAATTGAACTGAATGACTGATTATCCCATTATCAACACAAACACACATGCATGCAGATATATTTGCCATGCTCCACAAAGGTCCCTCCACTTCAAGCTGCTTCAGCATGACATGGAAGTTATCCTGGATTTATAAAATCTATGGGAGCAGAGCACAAGGCTCAGGCATATCCTGTAAAAAGTTGCAAGGGATGCAAGTATGAGTATGGTGAAGGATTGTTGTTTTTGTCCCAAGACTCCAAGTATTTAGCCAACATTGAAACATTTCTTCCCAAGAATGACTGAGGGATAATGAGTATTTTGGCCAATGGAACTCATGAAAATTATTAATCAAGAGGCTGAGAGGATTTGAAATCTGAAGGAAGATGGAAGAATCACCCTAGAAGCTTGAAATAATGAAGATGCTTCTTCAATTTCTGTTGTATTTTCCCCAACTAAATTTAAAAGTCTTTATTAGGTACTTTTGTCTTATACTAAATTCTGAATCATCTAGTTTTGTAGAATGCTAAATAAATGGTAAGTACTTAGTACATTTTATTTTATTATTTGGAAGCATTTGGGATTAAATGACTTTCCCAGGGACACTCAGTAAGTGTTTTAAAGCAGGACTTGAACTCAGGTCCTCCTGATTTCAGGATCAGTGCTCTATCCAGTGTGCCACCTAGCTGCCCCTTAATACATTTTTAATTTTTTTGAACCTTGATTTCAATACTACTGGAAAGAAGGGAATTGTTCCCTTTTGTTCGACTTTTTTTCTAAGAAAAAAAATCTTTTTTCCCCTGATTTGTGCAAATTTCTGATAGTATAACTGAGGTAATTAATAATGGTAAAATATGGAGCTTAATATGTAGAACTCAAAGAAAATTAGAGATTAGGGCATCTAATCCTTTCATATCATTAAGGAAATTGAGAAGTTGAGGGATTAAATGTGTTGCCTACTCTCAAATTGGGAGTAATTAGCAGAGATAGTATTCAAATCCATTTTTTTTCTACTGCATCTTGGTGGGCTCTTTCTTCTCAAATTTTCTTAGCGTATACTTTCTTCTTTGCTCCCATCATGACTTGCCTAAGAGCATCCTTATTTTTGTATATATTTGGTCTCTGCTCCTGTTGCCCCCAACTCCTTACTCCCAAGTAGAATGAAGGATCCTTTTTTTTAGTTTTTTTTGGCAAGGCAATGGGGTTAAGTGGCTTGCCCAAGGCCACACAGCTAGGTAATTATTAAGTGTCTGAGGTCAGATTTGAACCCAGGTACTCCTGACTCCAGCACTGGTGCTCTATCTACTGCGCCACTTAGCTGCCCCAGAATGAAGGATTCTTAATAAAGGCAGAGATTATGCTGCTACTGCTGCTGTTGTTTTAATCTTCATATCCCAAAGATTTAGAAGAATATTATTATGTACAGAACAGACATGGAATACATATTTGTTGAACCGAATTGCTTCCCACAAATGTATATTATTGTCACATTCTCTTTAAAGATGCCAGAATGCAACACCCAAGAAATACTTAGCTGAGTGAACTCTTTCAACCTTTCTGGAGAGCAATCTGGAACTATGCCCAAAAAGGCAACAAAAATGTGCATATCCTTTGATCCAGCAATACTACTACTGGGTCTATACCCTGAAGAGATCATGAAAAAGGGTAAAAACATCACTTGTACAAAAATATCCATAGTAGCCCTGTTTATGGTGTCAAAGAATTGGAAATCAAGTAAATGTCCTTCAATTGGGGAATGGCTTAGCAAACTGTGGTATATGTATTTTATGGAACACTATTGTTCTATTAGAAACCAGGAGGGATGGGAATTCAGGGAAGCCTGGAGGGATTTGCATGAACTGATGTTGAGTGCAATGAGCAGAACCAGAAAAGCACTGTATACCCTAACAGCAACATGGGGGTGATGATCAACCTTGATGGACTTGCTCATTCCATCAGTGCTACAATCAGGAACAATTTTGGGCTGCCTGCAATGGAGAATACCTATGTATCCAGAGAAAGAACTGTGGAGTTTGAACAAAGACCAAGGACTATTACCTTTAATTTAGAAAAAAACAAAACAAAACTGGTATCTTATTGTCTGATCTTGCTATCACTTATACTTTCTTTTTCTTCCTTAAGGATATGATTTCTCTCTCATCACATTCAATTTGGAACAATGTATACTATGGAAACAATGTAAAGAGTGACAAATTGCCTTCTGTGGGGGTGGGGTAAGGGAAATAAGATTGGGGAAAAATTGTAAAACTCAAAATAAATAAAATCTCTAAAACAAAAGAAATACTTAGCTGAGAGAGGCAATAGAACTTCTCAGTTTCCCCTTTGGGAGCCATCTCCACCACTTCTTATGGCTACTCTTTGGTTACCCGATGTTTGGAGAAAACAGAGACCATTTAAAGCCAATGTCTACATAACTGCTTGTTGATATGCAGAGTAAATGAAAGAAGGAATAATATGAAAAATTAAATATTATACAAATAAAACTATATGAAATCATATGAGAAGTGATTGATCCTAAAAGAAAAGCAGCCTAGTGTAGTGTAAAGAACATCTACATAATGGAACCTTGATTGCCCCTGGCCTTGGCCATTCATTGGAACTGTGGCCCAGGATGACCCACTTAAGTTCTTCACACCTCTGCTAAATGAATAGACATGATGCATGATGATCCCTTTGATTTTTTTTAATCTTTAAAATTTTGTGTTTCTGAGAGATTTATTTAAAAAGAACCCTTTCCTATTTTCCATTTTCTTCTCAACATAATTGCCTCATATCATTTGTTTCCCTAAATGGAAAGGGAACAAATGCATAATTGCTGATTCATGTTTGGTGTAAATAACAGACATCAGTAAGTAGCCCCATTTCTCAAGAGGTGATTATCCATGCTTACTTTAATCTTATTATTATTGACAGAATGGTGTCCAATTGTGTGGTTGTTTCCAAGGATTAAAGGTGGAAGAGTTCACAAGGTGATAACTACTCCTAAAAAAAAAAACCTTGAGGAAATTACATTATTGTATTTTGGGGAGGTCATTCTAGAGTGATTTTTAAAAACATGATTATGTTTTGAGGGGGATTAAATTTTATCTCTGTTTATGACACATGGTCTAAAACAAAGGTTGCCAAACTCAAATAGAAATGGGCCACTGAAGTATAAATAAGGATTCCTATGGGTTGCATGCATATTGACCCAAGTTAACAACATCTATTGGATTTTTATTTGTTTTATTAAATATTTCTCAATTACATTTTAATTTATCTCAGATGACTTGAGATTGTTGCATTTTGATGTCTCTACTCTAAAACAATGGATATAAAAATACTATACATATTTAAATACTGAATAAATCTCATATTTACTAGACTCAGATTGATGTCCATCTTGTCTCTTAAAAACTTCCCCTAGCTATAGATGACCCAGATAGGTTTGTTCCTATATAAGTATCCTTATGGTTTCAAAACTCTCTAAAACCTCCAAACCTCATCCACAAATATTTTCCTATAACTATCTTTGTACAATTGAATGTGACATCTCAGTGTCAACTGAAGCTGAAACCTAAATTGTCAACCCATATTCAAATAGAAGTTGGTCTTCAAACATGAATTTTCTAATAGAAGAACTGAGACCTGAGAGTGGTTAAGCTGTAGTTCTAGGACTATGTTGAACCTTTGTTCTGGATAAAATATAGATCATTTACTACTGTCAGAAATCAAACTTTTCTGATAGTGAAAGTCACTAGGTCCTCTAAGCCAAGAACTTCACTGTTGTCAAGGGACTCAAAAGGAAAACATATGGTCTAAACCCCTCATTTTTCAGAGATCCAGAGAGATTAAATGACAAGTGGCAGGGGCAAAATTTAAATTCAGGTCCACTGCATTTCATATATAGGGAGAGAGTCTCTTAAATCAGACCTTTATTTTAACTAGCAAGGTTCTTAGTGATTATTGTAAGCTTCTTGAATTCTGAGTCACAGGAAAAATCAATGACTTAAGGTCACAAGGACAGTGACAGCTATAACCTTGAAAAATCTAAGACTTTCTCTTTTCCATGTTCCCTTGACCTGGTCCAGTGATTTCTGTATCCTGGAGGTGCTCAGGGAGTGTACCTTATATAAGATGCTTTGTGTGCTCAGATACAAGAGGTTGAAAATTATGTTCCTTACCCCCAAATATATAGATTCCTATAATAAATATTTTTCCTAGAATAAACCAGCTATGGAAACCACATAAAACTTAATAGGTTGGGGAGAAGTTTCATTTAAGCAAAAGAACAGATTGCAGTGTTCTGACTTTTTCAATGACACTTTTATTCTATCTGAGTTTGCCTTACTTGATATGCTTAGCTCATGATATCTGAAAACAAGATGCTGCTACCCTAAGTACTCCTGATAGGAGTCTTTCAACAGTTGTGGACTTGGTACCTTAAAATCTCTATAAAGCTGTTCGCCATGAACCGTGGGGCTTTCCCCCCAAGGGTTGCTTTGTCTAGGCAGCATGAAATGATTGGGTTACAAGTTTTGAGAGTCCCTTTATGATGCTGGTCTGTCTTTTTTTTGGTATCATTCTTAGACACCTGAGAAATTAAGTTTCTGGGAGCTAATTGACTTGGTTCTATTGACTTCACCATGGCCTTCACTCCAAGATCTCCTACAGTTATGAAATTTTTTCAGCTTACGATTTTCTCTGGGAGCTTTAAATTGAATTAAATTGCTTGAACCCTGACTAAAAGGTGGTGGAATGGCTGTAGGAGAATTGGTGTCTGGCAGTCAGGAAGAGGACACCAGGAGAACACATGGACATCATCCTGATTTCATCTTTCACTAGGTATCAGTGCTAATGGTTGTGACAATATGAAGGCTGTCAGTCTTGAAATGGAAACTCTATCATATTCCAAGGAATTAACCCTGAGATAAAATTCAACAATGCAGAAATAAATTTCTATCTCTTTTAATATAATCCAATGGAGGGTATTGCTTTAAACATACTACATTTTCCACTCTGCCACCCTATATCCATTTTTATGGGAGAAAAAACTGAAATGAAATATTAGATGTTTCACAAAAACATGTGTAGAGAAAAGACAAAAGTAGAAGTGATGGTTTATTTGGGGAATATCTAGGGTAACAGTGAGCTCATAATATTTCCCTCCTTAGTTCCTTAAAGAACATGAAAGGAGGGTTCTAGGAAAGAGGGATGGGGGGATGGGAGATTTGCTGGTACTTCTTAGGTGTAGAGAACTACACAAAGGCAATACGAGTTTCCCCAATTCATCACAGGTACTCATATATATCAGAGCATATGACACTGGGAAGAGATACATCTTTTCATATCCTTCACAGAAGTGTGTGGGAGGCCTTCCTCAATTCTATGGATTGATGTGCAAAGATTCTACCAGTAATCTTTTGCTCTTGCTACATTATTGTCTTATCTATAGTTATATATGAGGAGGCACAAGGGAGCTAGGTGGTACAGTGGATACAGTGCATGACTTGAAATCAGAAAACTTATTTTCTTCAGTTCAAAATCTGGCTTCAGATGCTTACTAGATATAACCTTTGACAAGTCACTTAACTCTATTTACCTCAGTTTCCTAATCTGTAAAATGAACTTGAAAAGTAAATGACATATCACTCCAGTATCTTTGCCAAGAAAAATCAAATGGGGTCACAATGAGTTCTTGTGACCAAAGTAATTGAACACTGAAAACATGAAAGGGCAGCGTGATGGAGAGGGAAGGATACTAGATCTCTAGTTAGCAGAAATGAGTTTGAATCTTGGCTCTGCCGCTAAATTATTACATTTGACCCCTCTAGCTCTCAGTTTCCTTATTTTCAAAATAAAGATGTTGGGCCAGATGATCTAGATCTATGACATTATTATTTAGTAGTTTTTTAATCCCTTTGGAGATTTTTAATGTATATTGTGTGTGTGTGTGTGTGTGTGTGTGTGTGTGTGTGTGTGTGTGTGTGTGTGTTTAAAGCAGTAAAACGATTCTGGAATAACTCAGAGAACTTGGGTTCAAATTTTACTCCCTGCGGCAAGTCACTTGTCACTTAACTTCTTTGACTCATTCTTTTTCAGTTGAAAAATTGGGGGGAGGTCTAAATGACCTCTGAGGTTCCTTTTAACTCCAAATCTATTATTCTATGAACTTTTATTTAACTATCAAAAATGAGGTCTTAAATAAAAACGAATTCTGGGACTCAAATGGGTTAAATCACATGCAGAAGCAATTTCTTCAGTAACTAAAATGTTAGATACCTACCATGTCATGTATACATTCTTAGACACATACTTACTTTTAGCAATTAAAATTCCTTTTCCCAGAAACTGAATATAGGTATTTAATGCCATGGGAACACAAATGTCAAGAGGTAATTTAGTTATATTAACATTCCTTGTAAATGTGACTTTAAAAGACCTGTTGAGGGTACAATATGTGAGCAATACTAAATTAGAGTAGATTTCATTATCTCTCCAGAAAATCAAAAAGATTTCATTAATATATTATGATACATATGTGAGGAAATACTAAAATACTTCTTTCCCTGTACTTATATTTTGAAATGTTTTGCAAAGGATTAAGAAATTTCCTAGTTATATATACTATCATTCTTATATTCCCACTTTTACAATGATTATCATTTCATCTAATATTTTTTTGAAATTATGGAATTCTACAGAGTACAAAATAGGGACTATTTCCTTTTCCTTTTTCTACATTATAGGAAGGAAACAATTATAGACTTAAAAATATGTTATCCTGAAAGCCATCGATACTAATGGAGGGGTTTTCACTTATTATAGTCATCCCACACTGAGGGAGACAGATAAACCAGGCATTTTTTCCCCAAGATCATGACTTGAGTTTTGGAGAGGCAAAAACACAGTTCTGTGAATGGGCTTGAACCCAGGGTCAAGTGATATTCATTCTTTTTATTTCTCTTTTTTAAAATATAAAACCTCCAAAACATATGATTCACATTTTTCAAAACATGTATTAATCAAGCAATAATAAAAGAATGTTTTTTTTCAGTGTAATCATATCTAACAGTCCTTATAACCACAAAGCACAAGGCAGCTTCATAACTGCTGTGGATTTGGGGGTATTCCCTTTTGGTCTTGCTTCTGTAACTTAGCCCTTTCCCTTTCCTGGGGACCATTGTCTTTCTTCTGCCTTTGACCAACAGTTTCTACAGTCAAGAAAGTAGGAATTCAAGATGATTTGATATGATTTATTATCTGAAAGAAATTTTAACATGCCATTCATATTTGACAAGTCTTTCTGGATATGAGGTTAATTCCTATCTATCTCATTGCTTAAAAAATTTGGTTTATATAGTTTTAATGTTAATTTTAATAAACAAACAAACAAACAAACAAACAAACAAATAAATAAATAAATAAATGAACTACTAATTAAAAAGGCACAGTGCATAGTGGATAGAGGGCCATAGGTTTGAGTCTTGTCTCTGACACCTACTAACTGTGTTATCATGAGTTGTACTTTGTCTCTCAGAAACAACCTTAAGTTTCTATATTCCAGAAATATTATCAATCTACACCCATGGAGGGCATTTCCTTATCAATGATTTCTTAAGCTGGTGAACTCACAGATCTCTTTTTTTGAAAACAATATAAAATATTTTTCTTTCATAAAATTCATAAATTATAAAACTCATTATCCCTATAATGTGTACTTTAATGTGCACATCAAAGTATCTTAGCTTGAAGATGCACTTTGACTTATAGTATGTATCTGTTGTATAAACTAGCTATTTTTGAATTGAGAATTATATCCATTTTATATTTTTTTCATTCTGGACAGTGTGGAAAAATTGATTGAAGTGGTTCACAACTACATTGAAACTTCAACAAGGATTCAGAATGAACTTGTTTTAAGTCCCTACTATGTTATCATAAGTCATACTTTGCCTCTCAGTGTACCCTGAGCAACAATCTTAAGTTTCTATATTCCAGAAATATCAATCTACACCCATGGAGGACATTTCCTTATCAATGGTTTCTTAAGTTGTTCCTCATCATTCCCTGCACCTTACATGGTTATTACGGATACTGTTTCCTTGGCTCTTAGTTTTCCTACTTCAGATACCCTCAGCTACCTCTCTAACAGTCAGTGTCGGAGTGCTTTTAAATGTATGGCAAATTTCCTAATGAGTCTTCCCTGACCAACCTCTCCCCCCACACTGATAACCACTTGGTTTGGTTCTTCTGAAGTTGCTTATGTTCTTTAGTGGCTACTTGTATATTTATTTATCTTTTCTTTCCAATTAAATTATAATTTTTTCTGAAAACAGAAAATTTGTTACATCTTATTCAGTGAAAAGGATATCAGACTTGGGTTTCAGAACATTCAGTTTCAAGTCCAAGATCTTATAAGCTCTGTGACCATCTAACCCCATTGGATTTCCATTTCCTCTTGTAAAAAAAAAAGGGAGACTAATATTTGCATGGCCTAAACTCACATGGTCACTGTGAATTATAAAGTGCTAAGTGACCATGACCTACTATTATTACCACTTTTACATCTTGAATATACAGAAGCAGAAAGAACTGCCCCAACTAAGGACCTAATCCCACCTGGGAACCCACCTGGGAACCCACCTGGGAACCCACCTGGGAAAGAGACCAACCGTGGGAAGAGCCACTGTCGCAAGGAAGGATATAATCCCAATGTTGTACTGGGACCAGTTCAAATGGGTTCATGAGAGTTGATTATAAAATTTTCAATGAGAACATTCATACCTTTGAAATCTGTAAATGTTAAAAACCATGGCTTGATTTTTTTGTTTTGCTGATTTTCTAGACTTAAGAAAGTGATAGAAAAATGTTACTAATATGGAAAATGTTAAAAAGTTAATGTTTTCCCCAAGAACCAGTTGTTAAATGTTTATCAGTATACTTCCCTGTTCCCCTCTTTTGATTCTTATGGCCTAGATGAGATGGGAGTCAAGAACTCCATGAGGTAAAGGACCAACCAACTCCAACTTTTGTTCTGCTCCTGTCTCCAGAGTTCCTCTAGAGCAGGTCTTACCATCTGCTTTGCATGCCTTCGTACTACAAGGAATCTTTGGCTTGTCATCCTCTGTACTCTTGTACCTTTAGGATTTTCAGAATTGTACATGTGACTGGCTGCTAACCTTTCCATCAATGTGTTGCCTCTCTCAATTAAAGCATGAACTCCTTGAGAACACGGGCTCTCTTTTTGACTCTATATCCTCATCTGAAGCACAAGGCTTGTAAACATAGAATGGATTCAGCAGATTATCATTCATTCATTCATTCACTCACTTCATGAAGGGGAAAAGAATTCATAGAAGGGCAATATTCAGCCTTTGACACAGGAGCATAGGGAGAGGGAGAAGAATTTTGCTTTGGTGAGGAGTGTTTACAGTCTGACCGTGTGTATCTATTCATGTGTTTGTATGTATATATGCATTGTGTATGTGTATGTATACATGTGTTCATAAGGTATAACTGAACTTGATTTCTCTAACCTTGAAGGACAAGTTCAGTACAAGTGTCCCTTTGAAACAAAGGTGAACTGAGTCTGCTTGCCTTCATAATAACCAGTTCCACAAAGCAAACTTACCTGCCTCTTTAAAGAAGTGACAATTATCTTATTGTGGTAGTTACTCTTAATTTTCCTCAGAGATGCCTGGATCAATAATTGTTTTCCCTACCTCTGGGTGCCATCTCCATGAACTCTTTTCGAAGGGTGTTGAGTTGTTGGATAGTGAGACAAGTATTTTTTTCTTTCTCCACGGGTGGAGGCCGGACAGGAGGAATTGGATTTGGAAAGACATTTACATCTCCATTGATGAAGAATTCGTCACCACTTAAAACAAGTTCATTCTGGATCCTTGTTGAAGTTTCAATGTGGTAGTGAGCCACTTCAGTCAATTTTTCCACACTGTCCAGAATGAAAACATACACAATAGATATAATTTTCAATTCAAAAATAGCTAGTTTATGCAACAGATACATACTATAAATCAGAGTGCATCTTCAAGCTAAGATACTTTGATGTGCACATTAAAGTACACATTATAGGGATAATGAGTTTTATAATTTATGAATTTTATGAAAGAAAAATATTTTATATTGCTTTCAAAAAAAGAGATCTGTGAGTTCATCAGATTAAGAAACCATTAGAAACTTAAGATTGTTGCTCAGGGTACACTGAGAGGCAAAGTACAACTCATGATAGCGCAGTTATCATGTGTCAGAGACAAGATTCAAACCCATGGCCCTCTACCCACTATGCACTGTGTCTTTTTAATTAACAATTTATTTATTTATTAAAATTAATATTAAAATTATATTAACACAAATTATTGAACAATGAGATGGATATGAGTTAACCTCATATCAGAAAGACTGGTCACATATGAATGGCATATTGAAATTTCTTTCAGATAATAAATCATATCAAATCAGCTTAAATGATAAATTCAGTAAAGATAATAAACAAGTTCATAGGTTGTCAAGAAGAGTTATGTCTATCTTTTTATAACCACATATCTGTTATCTAAGGGTTTTCTGCTTTTTGTTTTGTAAACAGACCTGTGAGTGCTTGATTTTTGGGAATTACTGGTGAGGAAACTTCTATTAATAAAGATTGGCACCTACTCTGAAACTTTTATATTCTATATAGAGTACTGAGAAGTTAAATTCCTTGCATAGGATTTCACAACCAGTTTGTGTCAGAGACAGGACTTGAATTCAGATCTTAGCTCTGAAGTCATCTTTCCATCCACTCCAATATACTGTTTTTTCTTCTCCTGAGGCACAGTTTTTCAACATGGACCATGGCACAATTAATCAATTATGAAGACTCCAGCCAACATAATCATCATCAAGACTGTAATCAAATCATGTGGCTCTCAAAATGGGTAGGTACATAATGGTTTATAATACCAAGAGATTTTAGTGATTTATGGACAATAAGATGGTGCAGTGGATAGAGCACCAGGTCTGGAGTCAGGAAGTTCATGAGGTCAAATCTGACTTCAGACACATACTAGCTGTGTGACCCAGGGCAAGTCACTTAGTCTGTTTCCCTCAATTTTCTCCTCTATCAAATGAGCTAGAACAGAAAATGGCAGCCACTCTAGTATCTTTGCCAAGAAAACACAGATAGGGTCAAGAAGAGTAGGACATGAAGTAGTTAGGAGTCAATTTGGGGGCTCTCTCAGGATTTAATAATGTAAATATTTTTGATATTTTCCTGGAATAAGGCAAGAAAAATGTAAGCAGATGGCTTGATTTCAAGTGTATTTCTTGGCATTCTTTGTGGAGAAATATCCCATAAATTTCTGGGAACATTGGCCTGGACTAGGAACTGAGTGATTAAAATGTCTGGAGGTGAAAGCTGAGAAGTCAAGATTGTGGACTTCTCCCCTGGTAATTGCAGTCAACTGATGTGGGAGGCTCTGAAGGATGACTGGACAAATAGCAATTGTGTAACTCCCCTGTTAGTTCCTTTACAAGAAGAGGAAGTCTCAACAAGTCACCTCAACAAGAATGTCCAACAAGAGCTGGAGATGACCTTTTGGAATAGATTAAGAAGATGCAGAAAGACATCTGGTTGTCTCTAGGGGAGAAGAGAAGGGGGAGAGAGGGATTGGACCGATTCATTTCCACTAACTCTCACCTATGTGTATGGGTTGTTTTCCACTAACTCTCACCTATGTGTATGGGTTGTTTTAGTCAGGGGATCTGCCCCTTCTGATTCTTGTAACTACCCCTACTTATGCCCTTCTCTTTATAGATAATGTACCAACCAAGGGATGAAGGTTTTGATGGAGAGGAGGAGGAGGAGGCTGAAGATGTACTCTATTGAGAGAAAAGGAGGTTGATACTACTGAGTGGCATGGCTATGTCCTACATATCTAGGAAGAGTCTTATCTCTGATTTTAGAGAATGGGGTATTAATAATGGTGGGAGGAGAGTCTAGCTGATAGAAGTCATTTTTAGTCTTTTGGTGTGGATAACTGGTGGATGAGGTGATCCACAGAAGTTTGAGAGCTGGCCTTGGGTGCCAGTCCCTCTGAGTTCAGCCTAAATTCTCAGTTCCTGGTTAGAGGTGCAGAATCACAAGATTATGGTTCAGAGGAGAGAAACACAAGTAGCTTTGATTGATTCAGTTCAGGGTGACTATTGTTCATTCCAGTCTGGACAGGATATTTACTTGGGGAGTAGCAAATGTTTGTGAACTTATGTCTGGAAGCGGGTATACATATTTAGGACTGTACAATTTGTAGATATAGGTGCACTGAGATTCAAGTGGGATGTAATGATGGTACTTGGATCTCTTGTCAGGATGCATTAAGGTAAAGAAAATTGTGATTACCACTGCACATACCCATCTACCCAAGACTTGGTCAGGGAGTTTTTATCCAGACTTATGGGTCTGCTACCTGGGCACAGAATGGGAGTTAGGGTTATGGAACCCCAATTTGTTCTGATTAGATTCTAAGTTATAGTACAAGCAATTACCAATTAGATAGCTAGGACCTTGAACTTGCTGTCTGACTAAGCCATGCAAAAAAGAGAGTTATTCAACAAGGAGGAGTTTATGGTAAATTGAACATATTAAGTTGATGCCTGAAAATATTTCAATAGACAAGTAGTTAGAGAAATAAGCAGGGACATCAGAAAGTTAGCATGTGTTCCTATTCAAATCTGAAAAAATAGGATGGGTTCATGTCTCTGATATTGAGGAAGTAAAAATCTTGATACAAAGAGTTAGTAATCATGTCAATAACAAGAATTATGATTTGAAGAAGGAAATCACTAATAAGATGTGGAACCTAAATTCTTATTTTAAAAAAACTGGGGGAATTGTGAGGAATAGAGGAGTGTTTGATCTCTAAGAATGTGAAAGGAGATTGTTAGTTTATATTTCCAAACTGGAGGGGTCTGCCTGTATTTGTGCCTTTGGGCAAGTTTGTAAGTATAATACATAAGACTTAACCTCAACCTGAGATTAAATCAGGTCTGTCCCACCTAGTTCTGAGTTAACCTAGGGTCCTTCTCCTTTACTCAAGCTCAAGATTACTGCTCCCTCCCCTATGGTCATTAATATGTGGGGGAGGGGAACGTATGGAGGTTGACTGTACCAATTAAACTGTTACCCCAGCCAAGGACTGGTAGGAAGATTGGAAGAAAGAGGGAGGAACAAGCCTTTCAAACTGCATATAAGAACCAACCTTGTTGTGTTTCAGCATCCCTCTTCCTTTGAGAGAGGTGATCCTTTCATTAAGTTGGCTTAATAAAAGCCATTTTAATCACTCCAGACTAAGTATTTTATGAGCCATTGATAACATCCCATATAATAAAGCAATTGCAAAATCTCTTTCTCTCTCTTTTTTCTCACTGAAGCCATAGCATGGTAGGATATAGGAACAGGTAGTTTTGAGAGATTCCCCCCTCTTTTCTGAAATTTTTCTTTCATTGTGGTTAGTCATTTCATTTAGTTTGATTTTTTTTTTTTTTGTGATCCCATTTTGGGGTTTCCTTGGCAAAAATATTGGAGTAGTCTGTCCTTTTCTTCTCCAGCTCATTTAAAGATAAGGAAATGGAGGCAAACAGGATTAAATGATTTGACAGCTAGTGTCTGAGACCAGGTATTTTTTTGGGGGGTGTTTGCAAGGCAGTGGGGCCGGGTGGCTTGCCCAAGGTCACACAGCTAGGTAACTGTTAAGTGCTGAGGCTGGATTTGAGCTTGGGTCCTTCTGACTCAAGGGCTAGGGCTCTATTCACAACACTACCTAGCTGCCTCCGAGATCAATTTTGAATTTAGTAAGATAAGTCTTCCAGATTCCCAGTCCAGTGCTTTATCTTCTGTGTCACTTAGCTACCCTGCTCTTCTTTTAAACTCTAAAGGACAATATTATACATTATAAGCCATTCAAGAAAACTTTGCTCTCACAAACTGTATTTTGACTCTAACTCCCACTCACCTTTCTTTTTCTTCCTCTGTTCTTACCTCTGTCTTTCTAGTCTATTTCAATTATTTAAATCAGTATCTTGATACTCAGTGATTCACCTTTCACTTATGAGACAAGCCAGTAAATTTCCCACATGAAATCAACAGTTCTTAATCCTCCAAATTGTTATATTATTTTTCATTTTGTGTGTTTTATCCTCTTAAGTCACAAAACAATTATATGCTAATGAACTGAGGAACCATATCACTATAGCCACAAGTTCTCAAAATGGCTCATCAGCTTGTCATTGAAGTTTTTTCAAACTACACAAATCTCATTTGAAAATCATTTCTTTAATTCATATTTTAGTAGTAAAAGTAATGAAACCTTACCAAAGAATGGATTCCATGAAAACTAGCATGTCCAAAGAGGGGAAAAAAATCTGAGACAAAAAATATTAGAATAAAAATCTAAAGACTTAAAAAAATAGAAGAAAGCACAAACTAGCAAATAACAAAAACAATTGGCCTGGAAAACAAGGAGGGATAATTTAAGAATGGTTGAACTCAGGGGCTGCTAGGTGGCTCAGTGGCTAGAGCAGTGACCCTGGAGTTGGGAAGGCCTGGGTTCAGGTTTGGCCTTAGACACGTGGTATTTGCCTAGCTATGTGACCTTGGGTGGGTCACTTAATCACATTGCCTTAAATAAATAAGATAATAATAATAATAAAAAAGAATCATTGAACTCTCTTAAAGCTATGAAAATATTTCAATAAATCAAATAACTGCCCAGATCTATTAGAGATAGAAGGCAAAATGAAAATTAAAAAGAATCTACAGAATATTTCTTTTTTTTTAAAGAAAGATTTCATTTTGAGTTTTACAATTTTCCCCTATTCTTGCTTTCCTCCCCCCCCACCCCCGCCAGAAGGCAGTCTGTTAGTTTTTACATTGTTTCCGTGGTATACATTGATCTAAGTTGAATGTGATGAGAAAGAAATCATATCCTTAAGGAAGAAAAATGAAGTATAAGAGATAGTAAAATAAAAAAAAAGAAGAGGAGGATATGACTGACAATTGAACATGTCACTTACTAATTATGATCTATGATCAAGTCATTTAAATGTTCTGAGCTTTAGTTTCTTTATCTGTAAAATCTGGATAATAATAGTTCTCTATAAAAAAGGAAGGTTCCTTTTTTTTTAAAGACATAATTTATGGGATGGTTAGGTGGCACAGTGGATAAAGCACCGGCCCTGGAGTCAGGAGTACCTGGGTTCAAATCCAGTCTCAGAAACTTAATAATTACCTAGCTGTGTGGCCTTGGGCAAGCCACTTAACTCCATTTGCCTTTCAAAAACCTAAAAAATAACAACCACATGAAGACATAATTTAAGTAAAGTGCTTTGTGAACATTAAGGTTCTATGTAATTTTAGTTAGTTGTGTCAGAAAGTCATCTATATTAATCAATTATGTTATAAAGTAAGTGCCTTGTAAATTAAAGTGCATTGTCTTAAGAGGTAGTGTAGATATGATGGCATTGATATTAGACCACAGTCACAGGACCTCCAGCACAATCCTAGTTCTGCTCTACTTCCTGTCCATATCACCTTATTTAACTTTTCTGGCCCTTGGTTTCTTCTGTATTGATACCTGCTCTGCCTACCTCACAGACTTGTGAAGATCCTTTAATAAGATGGATGTGAGAATGTTATCAATTGTACAATATGTAGCAAAAAATAATCAGAAAAAAGAAATTGAGAGAATAAATATAGTTGATGAGTTGAATCCCTAGGATTTCTTACTTGAATTTTTTACTTAAATTCCTCAAAATTTAATAATTTTAGGGAAAATATTACAGAAAACTTCCCAATTAAATGTCTAATATCCAAGTGCTTGTGTGTGTATGTGTGTGTATATGTATAAATAGATAGACAAATATATAACCATAAAATATTATCTCTAATAGATAAGTTTTCAAATAGTACAAATAGGGAATTCTCATATGAAGAAGTACAAGTTATCAACAACTATACAAAAAAAGGTTCAAATCCCCAATAATAAGAGCAATACACAATAAAATAACTCTAACATTCTACCTTATACTTATCACATAGGCAAAGATCATAACAACAGTTAAAAATTTATTGCCAAGCACAGTGCTATGAAGTGACTTGCCCAAGTTCACATTGCTAACAAGTGTCCGAGGTTGGTGATTCAGGTATGCTAATTCCTGTGCCCACTGTTCTATCCACTGTTCTACCTAGCTGTTGATAAAAGGGGAAAATGGGGTACTTCTGGCCAAGAAGAGAAGACAGGCACTGTGATAGGTTCTTCTCTTTCCTCAAAAATAACATGAAAGAAAACTCTTAAAAGAAATTCAATCAACAAAACCTAGAAAGAGAAACTATGAGAAGAACACCTACCTCAAGGTCTGTCTCAAGAGACTCTGGGTGAAATGGGAGAGGAGAATGGAGGGTCAGCACAAGGACAGTTCGGGGAAGCCAGGGGACTAGCCTCAGCTGAAGAGACTTTGGTGAGTGGTGGGTGCAAGAGCCAAATTTAGCAGTGGAATCTTTGGCCCAAGGGAGAGGAGCTACAGGAGGGTGAGTTCCCACACAGAGAGTTTCAGAGCACACCTAGAGAACAAGCAGCTGGGCAAGGGACCTGAGTTCCCTACTTTCAGCAGAGCCTTTTTCCCAGAACAAACAATAAACCACCTCCCACCCCTCAGGCTCAGGTGGGCAACAGAGTTCACTCAGTGAAAGAGAGATTAACTCCTTCCCCCAGGGCTCAGGACATTGGTCAAGGTCAACTCAGACCCTGCTGCTGAGGGACACAAATACTCCAGAGAAAGCAACGAGTGCCCACTACTGGTCGGCCCTTGGAATTTCTAAGCCAAGTGAACAAAGTCTCGAGGATCTTCAAAATCAAACCTCGGATAGCCAGCCCCCCCAACACAAGATCCTAGAAAGATGAAGAAAAGCCAGTAAAAGGGGGGGCCCATGGAAAAGTACTTGGAAGAAATAGATTCTAAGCCAGAGAGATCTAGCACTGCTGAGAATATGAATTGGTCTCCAACCCAGAAAGATTTCCTTGAAGAAATCAGGAAGGAGTTTAACAATCAATTGGAAAAATTGGGAAAAGAAACTCAAGAGAAAATTAACACCTTGCAACAAGAAAACAAATCCTTGGAAAATACATTTGGACAAATAGAAAATGAGAATAACTCTCTCAAATACTCAATTGGACAAATGGAAAAAGAAAATGATTCTCTCAAAAGTACACTTGGGCAAATGGAAAACCTCTCCAAAAATAGAATTGATCAACTGGAAAAGGATAAAATAAAATTCTTCTTTAAAAAAGGAATAAAATTGGTGGAAATTAATGATTTCTTGAGACAACAAGGTTCTTTTAAACAAAAGCAAAAGATAAAAAAAAAATAGAAGAAAATGTAAAATACCTCATCAGAAAAACCACTGAACTCAAGAACAGTTCAAGAAGGGACAACCTGAGAATTATAGGCCTTCCTGCAAACATTGAAGAAGGGGGGGAAAGCCTGGAATTAATATTACAGCATTTAGTGATGGAAAAGTGCCCTGATATCATGGAACCAGAGGGCAAAATATTTATTGAAATAATATATTGATTCCCTCTGGAAGAAGATCCTAAAATGAAAACACCAAGGAATGTGACCAAATTCCCGATAAACTATCAGATTAAAGAGAAAATCCTGCAAGCAGCCAGAATAAAACAGTTTAAACACCAAGGAGCCACAGTAAGGATTAGGCAGTACTTGGCCACATCAACATTAAAGGATTGAAGAGCCTGGAATGAGATATTCCAAAGAGCATGGGAGCTTGGAATGCAGCCACTACTACCAGACAAATTTGAGCCTTCTCTTCCAGGGGAAAAGATGGACATTTAATGAAATGGGAAACTCCCAACATTTTCAGATGAAAAGATCAGAGCTAAATAGAAAATTTGGACATAAAACAGGAGGCTCAAGAGACACATGAAAAGGTTAAAAAAAAGGGTAAAGGAAAAAAAACCTGTTATCCAATAAAATGAAAATGGCTAAATCTCTACCTTAGAGAAAGACTCTAATAACTCAAGAATTGTAACTCTATTAGAGAGAATATACTTAGCCAGATATGATGGACACACATAACTTTTCTTTGACCCATAATGATTTAAAAACACTACCTCCTTAAAAAGGGGGACAGTAGGGAGATGGGAAGATGGAAGACATTGAATGGGGTAAATCTCATTACATCAAGAGGTACAAAAGACCTATTGTAATAGAGGAGAAGAAGGGAGGAGCTGAGAACTACCTAAATCTTCCTCTCATCACACTTGGCTTAACGTTAACTTACACCCACTTAGTTAAGAAACTTATCTTACCTTTGAAGTATTAAAAGGTGAAAAGGGGATGGGGTGGATGGGGAGGGGGAGAAAAAGGGGAACTAACAGAAGGAAGGGAAGAAGGGGAAAAAGGAAAGGGGAGGGGGGTTGATACAGGAGGGCAAATACACTGCAGGTGGAGGTATTCAGATACAAAACACTGGGGAATATGGATAAAGGGAAAAAAGGGGGAAAGGTACAGAGGGAAGATAGCATGGAGGGAAATAAAGCGTTAGTAATTATAACTTTGAATATGAATGGGATGAACTCTCCCTTAAAACATAAGCAAATAGCAGAGTCAATTAAAAACCAGAATCCTATAATATGTTCCAAGAAACTCATTTGAAGCAGAGAGATACATATAGAGTAAAGGTAAAAGGTTGGAACAAAATATCTTTTGCTTCAGCTGAAGTGAAAAAGGCAGGGGTAGCAATCCTTATCTCAGACAAAGGAAGTGAAAAAATAGATCTCATTAAAAGAGATAAGGAAGGAAACTATATCCTCCTAAAAGGTACCATAGACAATAAAGTAATTTCAATACTAAATATGTATGCACCCAATGATATAGCATAGAAGTTCTTAGAGAAGTTCAAATTGCTACATGAAGACATAGACAGGAAAACTGTACCAATGGGAGATCTCAAGTTCTTGCTCTCTCATATTTAGATAAATTGAATCATAAAATAAACAAGAAAGAAGTTAAGGAAGTAAATAGATTACTAGAAAATCTAGATATGATAGACTTATGGAGGAAATTGAATGGGGATAGAAAGGCATATACTTTGTTTTCTGCAGTACATGGCACACAAAAATTGAACATGAACTAGGGCATAAAAATGTAATGATCAATTGCAGAAAGGTAGAAATGATGAATACATCTTTCTTAGATCATAATGCAATAAAAATCATATGAAATATTGGACCAGGGAGATATAGACACAGAACTAATTGGAAACTAAATAACCTCATTTTTAAAGAATGAGTGGATCAAGCAACAAATTATAGAAAGAATTATTTCTTCCTAGATAATAACAATAATGAAACAACATACCAAAACCTATGGGATACACTTGAGGCAGCTCTCAGGGGATATGCTATATCTTAAAATGCTTACATGAATAAATTAGAGAAAGAAGAAATCAATGAATAGTTATGCAACTAAAAAAATTAGAGAAAGATCAAATTAAAATCCCCCAATTAAACACCAAATTACAAATTCTAAAAATTGAAGGAAAAAATTAATAAAATTGAAAGCAAGAACACTAATGAATAAAACCAAGATCTGGTTTTATGAAAACATCAATAAAATTGATAAAACTCCAATCAATTTGATAAAAAAAGAAAATCAAATTGCTAGTATCATAAATGAAAAATTTAATCTCAGCACCAATGAAGAGGAAATTAAAAAATAATTAGGAATTATTTTACCCAACTCTATGCCAACAAATTTAACAATCTAGGTGAAATGGATGAAAATTTACAAAAATATGAGTTGCCCAGGTTAAATGAAGAGGAAATTAAACACCTAAACAACCCTATCCCAGAAAAAGAAATTCAATAAATCATTATTGAACTTCCTAAGAAAAAATTTCCAGGGCCACACGGATTCACAAATGAAATCTATCAAATATTTAAGGAACATGTGGTTCTAATTCTATATAAACTCTTTGGAAAATTAGGTGAAGATGGACCCCTCCGTACTCTTTATATGACCCCAATATGGTGCTGATACCTAAACCATGAAGAGTTAAAACAGAGAAAGAAAATTATAGACCTATATATTTCATGAATATAGATGCAATAATCTTAAATAAAATCTTAGTAAAACGATTACAACAAGTAATCACTAGGATAATACATTATGATCAAGTGTAAAAGGATTTATCCCAGGAACACAGGGCTGGTTCAATATTAGGAAAACTGTTAGTATAATTAATTATATCAATAACAATCCTATCAGAAATAAAATGATCATATCAATAGATGCTGAAAAAAGCTTTTGATAAAATACAGCACCCATTCCTACTAGAAACCCTAGAGAGTATAGGAATAAATGCATTACTCCTCAGAATAATAAGCAGTATCTATCTGAAACCATTAACAAGCATTATATGCAATGGGGATAGGGTAGAGGCATTCCCAATAAGATCAAGGGTGAAACAAGGATGTCCACTGTCACCAGTACTATTCAATATTGTATTAGAAATGTTACCTCGAGTAATAAGAGAAGAAAAAGAAATTGAAGGAATTAGAACTGGGAAGGAAGAGACAAAATTCTCATTCTTTGCAGATGATATGATAGTATGTCTAGAGAATCCCTCCAAAATCATCTAAAAGTCTACTAGAAATAATTAACAACTTTAGCAAAGTTGCAGGATATATAATAAACCTTAATAAATCCTCAACTTTCTATATATGAGTAGCAAGATACAGCAGAAAGAGCTAGAAAGAGAAATCCTATTCAAAGTAACCTCAGACAGTATACAATAACTGGCAGTCTACCTGCCAAGGCAGTCTCAAAACACTTTAAAAACAATTACAAAACACTTACACAAATAAAATCAGATTTAAATAACTGGGCAAACATCATCTGCTTATACATAGGTCTTGCTAATATAATAAAAATGACAATTTTACCAAAACTAAACTACTTGTTTAGTGCCCTGCCAATCAAAATTCCAAAAAATTACTTTAATGAGTTAGAAAAAATAAGTAAATTTATAGGGAGAAATAAAAAGTCAAGAATTTCCAGGAATTCAATGAAAAAAAGTACAAAAGAAGGTGGCTTAGCCTTACCAGATCTAAAAATTAAATTATAAAGCATCAGTCAACAAAACTGTCTGATATTGGCTAAGAAATAAAGTGGTGGATGAGTGGAATAGACTAGGTGCAACAGCAGGAAATGATTATAGTAATCTGCTGTTTGATAAACCCAAAGAGTTCAGATATTGGAATAAAAACTCTTTCTTTGATAAAAACTGTTGGGAAAATTGGAAGTTAGTATGAAAGAAACTTAGATTAGACCAACACCTCACACCCTATCCCAAAATAAGATCAAAATGGATACAGGCTTTAGACATTAAAAACAATATTATTAGCAAACTAGAAAATCAAGGAGGAGTTTACCTGTCAGATCTATAGAAAGGGAAGCAGCTTATGACCAAGGAAGAGATGGAGAGCATCTTTAAAAACAAACTAGATAATTTTGATTACATTAAATTCAAAAGCTTTTTCACAGACAAAATCACTGTAATCAAGATCAAAAGAAATATAGTAAATTCAAAAACAATTTTTACAACTAGTATTTCTGACAAAGGACTCATTTCTAAAATATACATAGAACTCAGTCCAATTTTCTCAAAATCAAGCCATTCCCCAAATGACAAATGGTCAAAGGATATGCAGAGACAATTTACGGCTGAGGAAATCAAAGCAATCCATAGTCACATGAAAAATTGCTCTAAATCATTACTTATTAGAGAAATGAAAATTAAAGCATCTCTGATACACCACCACACACTTCTCAGACTGGTCAATATGATCAGAGAGGACAATGATCAATGTTGGAAGGGATGTGAGAAATCTGGGACCAATACATTGTTGGTGGAGCTGTGAACTCATCTAACCTTTCTGGAGAGCATTTTGGAATTACTCCCAAAGGGCATCAAAAATGTGCATACCTTTTGATCTAGCAATACTACTACTGGGTCTATATCCTGAAGAGATCATGAAAAAGGATAAAAACACCTCTTGTACAAAAGAATTGGAAATTGAGAGAATGTTCATCAATTGGGGAATGGCTGAACAAGTTGTGGTATATGTATGTCATGAAACACTATTGTTCTATTATAAACTAGGAGAGATGGAAATTCAGGGAAGCCTCAAATGATTTGCATGAACTGATGCTGAGCAAGAAGAGCAGACTCAGAAAAACATTGTATACTTTAACAGTAAGATCGGGGTGATGATAAACCTTGATGACCTTGCTCATTTCTTCAGTGCAACAAATCAGGGACAATTTTGGGCTATCTGCAATGGAGAATACTATCTATATCCAGAGAAAGAATTGTGGAATTTGAACAAAGACAAAGACTATTACCTTCAAGTTATTAAAAATTCCTGTTAATCTTATTATGTAATTTTGCTATCTCTTATACTTTATTTTTCTTCCTTAAGGATATGATTTCTCTCTCATCACATTCAAATGAGATCAGTGTATACCATGGAAACAATGTAAAGACTAACAGAATGTCTTCTGTGTGGGGAGAGAAACAAGAATGGGGGAAAATTGTAAAACTCAAAATAAATAAAATCTTTCTAAAAAAATAAAAAGGAAAATAGGAATAGTTGGAGTGGATGTGGGAGAACAGGCACACTGATGGTGGAACTGTGAATTGATTAAGAATTGGAAGTATACTCTAAAAGTCACTAACTTTATGTACCATTTGACTCAGCAATATCATCATTAAACAAGAACCTCAAAGAGAACATCATGGAGGCAAAAGTATGGTTTTTCATCAGTGTCTCTTTTTGAAAGCAAGAAATGTAGGGAGCTGCTATAGGACCTGAACAGTGCATACTCATAGACAACACATTCATATTGTTGCAAGAGAACTCAGCAGGTATCATATCCAAATATCAACTCTGTGTGAAGCAAAGCTGGCAACTGAAGACCAGTTTACTGAAGTTTAAGCTGGATACCTGGTTCTCCGGAGTGGCCTCAGTGAAGGGGAATGACAGGAAGCTGGGGTAGGTTTTGTGATCAAAACTAATCTAGTCAACATTCTGGTGCATCTCAGCTACTCAGTGCTCATGGATCCACTTTGATTAAAGATAGAGTCATGGTCCTTGAGAGATGGGCTCAACTATAGTATTCTTAACAGACCACGATCAATACAGAAGCCATTGACTGTTTTCCTCAAATTGAAGTCAACTTTCAAATGGGAAAGCTCCTGATACTGATTCTGTTCCAGCTGAGATCTACAAGGTGGTGGTGGGGAATCCACTGCCATTCAAAAACTGATTGAAATTTTCCAGGTTATTTGGCATGAAGACGTTATCCCCCAAGAATTCAAGAACGTCTCCATTGTCTTTAAAGGTAAAGGGAATAGAATGTCCTGTGATAATCACAGGGGTGTTTCTCTTTTAGTCATTGTCATTCTTGCCAGAGTCATTAACAGGCTGATCCTTCACCTGGAAGATGGTCACTTCCCTGAGAGCCAGTGTGGCTTCAGAAATGGTAGAGGAACAGTTGATAAGGTATTTGCTGCCCGATAACTCCAGGAAAATGCCAGGAACAGAACAGAGTTCTGTATACAACATTTGTAGATCTGACCAAGGCTTTTGATACTGTCAGTCATGAGCAATTATGGAAAACTGTCAAAATTTGGTTCATTGATATTATTTGTCAAGTTCATGCCAGCATGCATGCCTGGGTTCTGGATAGGGGACAATGCTCTAGATTTCCCAGTCACCAATGAAGTGAAACGAGGCTGTATCCTTGTTACCATACTTTTTAGAATGATGTTTTTAGCCATGTTATAAAATGTCTTCACTGAGGATGAGCATGGCTTCAAGGTCAACTATCACACTGATGGTAAATTCTTCAACTTGAAAAGGATACAAACCAAGACAAAAGTAAAGGGAGTGTTGGTGCATGATGTTCTGTTTGCAGATGATTGTGCACTCAATGCAAACTCTGAAACTGAGGTACAACAAAGTATGGATCGATTCTCTGCTACTTGTGCTAATTTTAGTCTAATAATTAATATCAAAAAGCACAGGGGCTTCATCAGCCAGAATGACATCATGCATAGGGGGAACCATTGATTTCAGCAAATGGAGAAGCTTTGAGTACCATGGACAGGTTTGCTTACCTTGACACTCAAATTACCAGAGCTAGCTCAGAATTTGTGAGGCTCCAAAAGAAAGTGTGGAGAGAAGAGCTATTAGACTGACTACCAAACTGAAGGTCTATAGAGCTATTGGGCTGACCTCATTGCTATATGCCTGTAAAATTTGGAAAGTTTACCAGCACCATGACAGGAAACTGTATCATTTCCATTTAAATTGTCTTAGGAAGATTCTGAAGATAATCTGGTGTGAGAAGATACCACATACTGAGGTCATTTCTCAAGCTGTATGGTTAATATATATGTGTAAATATATATATATATATATATATATATATATATATATGTGTGTGTGTGTGTGTGTGTGTGTGTGTATATATATATATGTATATATATATATATATATATATATATATATATATATATATTATAAGATTTTCCATGGTAAGGCCTTATAGTTTAGGTAGAGAATTATTATACAGAGAATTACTTATCCCCAACTCACCCCTGATGTACAGGGAGGGGAGATGAGGAGGACTGATCTTATGTATATATTTAAAACAGCTTGAGTATTTAAAAAAACTGCTGAACATCCTTAACTGGTCTGGTCAGACTCTCAAGGCCATACTTGATTAATATTGCCTATCTCTTCAGGAACTAGCCATTCCTGAATGTTAACACCATAATTCTTGGGTTTGGGGGAGGGGTGGCTCCCTCCTCAGACAACCTGGAAAATTTGGTTTTATTCCACAAAAAATTGGCAAGAAGTATTCTCTGTTTTCAATCTATATAACATCTAATTAGACCTTAACCTAAATTGGAAATTCACCCAAGGAGAGAATGCTCTGCCTGGGATCTTTCTAAGTGGGACTCTGAAGGCTGTACCCTGGGACTTCCCAGCCACTGTCGATTGAGATGGTGAAGATTATTGGTTACTTTTGCTGTAAAGCTGATTTATTTCTACCTGTTTTATAATCACTTTATTAAATATACTTTTTTAGCTTTGTTGTGTGAATGTGTCATTTTGTAGGAGCGATTCGAGACCAAAACTCATTAATCAAACACTTGCTAAATTGCCTAGCCTTCAAATGTTACTATAGAGTATGATGGGCTGGATACATTTTAGGATGCCAGATGTATGCTTAACAAAAAGACTATTTTATAGAGAAATCACATGGGGCAAGTGCTCATAAGGGGTCAGAAGAAGTGACACCAAGACACCCTGAAGTTCTCATTGAAGAACTTCAGAATTGACTTTATAGCATGGGAAGACACTGGCACAGGACTGCCCAGCATGATATGCCCTTCTCAGTGAGGGTACTGCACTCTAAGGGAAGGGCAAAATTGAAACAACCCAAAGGAAATGTTACATTCATAAGTTTTAAGTACCCACCACAGGTATTCATATGGATTATCCATGCTTAATCTGTGGTAGAGCATTCCAAGATCATATTGGTCTTAGCCAAATTCATACACAATGTCTCAAACACAGTGATGTCATTTTGTTCTTCAGTATTGAAGGCCAGGGAAACAACCAACATGGCATGGAAACTTCTTGTTTCATGAAGTCAAAACTAGGTAGAGAAGCAGATGCAGTGGAGTGAGCAGGAAAGTTTAGTTTCTGCCCTCTATAAAGGAATGTATTGGAAAGATTTTAATACTCCTCCTCACCCTGCCCCCTGCCAAGCTTTCCAATCAGAGGGGAGAGGAGGTAGAGGGAGAGTGGTGTCAGTCTAGGCTAGCGGGGCGTGATGATGAGGTTAGAGGTGATGAGATTCAATCTGGGAGAGGCATATTGTTCCATGGAGTTGTAAGCAGATATGGCATGAGATGAAGAGTGGAGATGAACCAACCTTTTTATCCAAGTAATATAATAAATATATTGAATAAACGTTAACAAAAAGCAGGAGCACATGATTCATTGATGATGTTGATGATTTGGAGCACAATGAGATCAAAATGGTTCCATCATAATTGGTGACTTGACACTGGGAAATCATTGAAGAAGGCTGATACTGTGGTGAGAGCATCTCTAATATTCTTTCCAAGGTAAGCTTTAATTTTGGTCAATGCGAACAAAGATACTTCTTGATAGACACTTTTGGTTTTATTTTTTTTTTGTACTCCACATGGACTTTAAGACTGCCTGCATGATTAGTTGTTGTGAAAGTTTAATTTTTCATGCCTAACTTTACAACTGCATCATCAAATTTACAACCAATCAAATGTTAGCATCAAAGTATGTGTTGGTGAAATTCATTACAACCTGATTCTTTGTAGAGTCATTGAAATATTCTATGTTGCCAAAGGAAACAGAGACTGGGGCAGGCCTGTTTGTTTCAATATTGGTACTGATTTTTAATTCCCATGTTGGATGATTTTCCACACAGGAATAAGTGATACCAAGATTGATGTCAACTGAAGGTCCCTTCAACATGATTGCTGGGGTATCAGGGTGGTAACTGGTCAATGTGAGGGAAGAGAAGTTACTGCTGTGCTGGGCCTGAGTTATTGAGTTTTGAGAAGTCAGACAGTGAGATTTCCCAGATTGTAAACAAATATTGGTACATAGTAAAATAGATATATATATTGTATACATGTATATATTAGCGATTAGGACATGGTCCTAGAGAGATGGGCTGAACATTTCTTTGGTGCTCTCAACAGACCATCATCAACCAATGCTGAAGTCATTGACCTTTTACCTCAGGTTGAAGTCAATTCCTCCCTATATGAAGTTTCAATGAAAGAAGAGGTTTTGAATATTGTCAGGTTCCTTTTTATGTAGCAAAACTTCTTAGTTCATTATAATCCAGCTGAGTTTTACAAGAAAGGGAGTTCATTGTGCATACAAAAGCTGACTGAAATTTTCCAGATTATAAGTACAAGAGAAGAGTATTCCCTAGGAGATGCCTCCATTGTCCTCCCTTTAAAGGGAATAGATTGTGCTGTGACAATGACAAGAGTGTTTTCTTAGTCACTTATGGCAAGATCCTCCTTAATAGGAAGATCCTTCACCTGGAAAATGGTGATTGACATGAGAGCATACTGAGAGCTTAAGAAAGGACTCAGAAATAACTGACATGGTATTTGCTGTCCAGCAACTCAAGGAGCAGTAGATCTGATCAATGCCTTTGATACTGTCAGTTGCAAGGCCTTATGGAAAATCATGTCAAAATTTGGTTGCCTGGAGTTCATCATTTCTTTTATGTCAATTTCATATAATTATACAAGTGCTTGTCTGAGTTCTGGATCAGGGATTGATATTCTTGTACTTTCCCACTCACCAATGAAGTGAAACAAATTTGTGTGTTTGCTTCCATGTTTCTTAGCATGATGTTTTCAGCCATACTGTTAAATGTCTTCAAAAGATGAGCAGAGTATCAAGATCAACTTTAAAAGTCTCCAAACAAGACCAAAGTGATGGGAATTTTGTGGCATGATTTTCTGTTTGCAGATGATTATGCCCTCAATGCAATCTTTGAAGAAGAGATGCAGCAAAGTATAGATTGATTCTCTGCTGCTTGATCTCATTTTGGTCTAACAATACCAAGAAAACACAGGTGCTCCATCAGTCAGCTCTGCATCATTTATATGTAAAAACATCAATTACAGTAAATAGTGATATTTTGAATATATGGATAAGTTCACTTACTTTGGCAGGGAGGTACACGTCAATAATGAGGTTGATTTACACAATGCCAGAGCCAGCTCAGTATTTGGGAGGCTCCAGAAGAAAGTGTGGGAGAGAAGAGGATTAGATTGACTACCAAACTGAAGGTCTACAGAGCTATTGTGCTGACCTCATTGCTGTATGCCTGTGAAACCTGGACAGTCTACCAGTGCCATAGTCTTAGGAAGATTCTGAAGATCGTCTGACAAGATACCAGCTACTAAGATCCAAATCGAACTAAACTGCCAAATATTCAAACATTACTACAGAGAGCACAACTCTGATGATTTGTTGTTTGAATACCAAACATAAACTTGCCTAAAAGACTATTTTATGGAGAACTTATACAAGGCAAGCACTACATGGTGGTTAGAAAAAGAGATAATTAGAACATTCTCAAGGTCTATCTTAAAGAATTCTGGAAATTAATTGAGACATAGGAGACACTGGCATGCCCTCATCAGAGAAGGCGCTGTGCTGTATGAGTAAAGCAGAACTGAAATAGTTTCAAAGAATCAAGAGATGTGCAAATTTAGAGAATTCACCCCTAATGATCACACAGACTATTTGTGCCTGACCTGTGGTAGAGTACTCCAAGCTCACATCAGTCTGATCAGCCACAGTCAGACACATTGTAAGTTCATGCTAATATGATGTTGTCATTTTGGTCCATTTTGAGAAAGAAGGACAACCACCAAGCAACATGTATTATATCACAAAGGCACATGAACATACTGATATTCTAAAAACAAAAATTTGCTTTTTTCTGAAATAGTAATATTGGACATTTCTTTAAAGTTTACAAAACTCTTTAAATACATGATTTCTTTTAAGCTTAGAGATGTACTATCATTAGTTTAGAACAGCTCTTGAGAATCAGCTGTCAATGTTAGCATTCATAGACAATACTACAAATCAGGGCTTGGTTTATTGTTGGTTGTTTTCTACAAAGAGATGGAGAAAATTAAACTTAGAAATCTGACTTGATGGCACCTATTAAAATGTGCTATAAAAACAGTTGTTAAAAACAGTCATAAGACAATAAAACTGAAGGAGTTAGGACTATTATTATTATTATTATTATTATTATTATTATTCCAATTTTTTAAATGAAGCAACACTCTCAGGAAGGTTAAATGACAATGTTTTTATAATCTGTTATACATAGTGCATTATCTCACTGGTTCTTGCTTAAAGAGTTTGAATTCATTTCCAAGATTAGGCCTGAGAACCTTTAAGAGTTAACTGAAAAGTCAAATTCAAAGTAATCAGGTAGCCAAAAAGGTGAGCTCCATCTAGTGGGAAGTCAATTAAATCACTTGTCTATAATTGGGGCAATTAAGTTTTATTCAATAAGGAAAGACTCAATATGAGCTATAGTAATTTTCCCTAGAGATGGAAGTTGAAAAGATAGGTCAATGGACCATAAATTGGACTTAAAAGTGAGGTCCCACTTTTGGTACTCCTAAGCAACATAAATACTATGTGCTGAGAAGACAGCTGTTTTTTTTCATGTACAGTTATATATATTTTTTTGTATCTTTAAATGGGGGGCAGGGAGGGTAGGTAAAAAAGAAATAAATAATCTACATAGAATGGTTATATAATAAACATTAATTAAATTTATTAAATACATAACATAAACAAATAAATAACTTTCCCCCCAGCAAATCAACCAGATTAATTGGTTAGATTTTGGTAAATGTCTCCTCAGATTTATACTTGATAGACTTCAGTTTTGGGTCTTTAATTTTCTTATTTTCCATACAAGGGAGTTCAGTCAGATAATTTCTTAAGTTTAGTCAGATGAGCTTTAAAATTCTTTCAAATATTAACATGATATAACTCTCAATCTGGTTTTTATAATGGAATAAAATTACTTGTGTGACTTTCTACACAAAATTCTGATTGAGTAATGAAGCCACATTCATCAGCATCCAGTAAAATTTTATATTTGCAAAATGACTGTTGGAGCTTGAGTTGTCATTAGGAAAGATCAATGCCAATGAAATAGTCAGCAAATGTTGCTGCAATTACTGATATTGTCAAAAGATTTAAAAAACCTATCACATTTTACATGTCTCATCCTTAAAAAATAATCTGTCATTTTTTCTATTCAAATAAGTGCTAAGAATTCCTTCTTATTTTAGTCATTACCTTGCCATTTCTGCCAAATATCGGGCTCCAAGCCACTTGTCCATCAGTTTGTAAACATCTATTGCTCTTCCTAGAAGTTCTTCCATATGAGCAAGGGCCTTCAACTTGATCAGCTCAAGTCGGAATTGTGTTGCTTGTGCTGTATTTAAAAAGTGAAACCAAGGAGTTTTGAATACTATGTATACATATTTTCAAATGAATCTAAGTCATTTGAGACAAAGAACTCCCTGCCAAGCAAAGATGATTTAAATGTAGAATCATGGATTCTCATAAACAAGAAGCAACTCTCCTAACCTCTAAACTTTGTTGGTTTATTTAATTCAGAACCAAAATACAGAAAACTAGAACTGGTTTTCATTCTTTGAACTGGACTGGATTATGTGACACTATCAGCCTCTGTGATCAGTTCTGAAATAAGAAGGCAAAGATGGAAATACTATATATATATATGACTTAAAATTTCAAAAGAGTGGTGGGCAGGAGACATCTCATCAAAATGTAACTAAGAAATAAGAAATGTCTTGATTATTTCACCATTTTAAAACACCAGGAAGACAATTGGGTAAATTCTTGTGACTTTGTGTTCTTGCTAGGTTTTTTAGAATTAAAAGTCTCACTAAGGGAACACTAGCAGCCTTATGAATGATGCCATTTTTAAAGGTTAGAGGGGCATGCACAAAGAACTATGGGTGAGATTTAGAGAACCAAAGAAATGATAGAGGATAGTACCAGGCAGTAGAATGGAAGCATGAAACCTCACTTCAATCACTATGGATCTTCAATTCCTCCTATTTCACATTTTTATGGTAGATATTGGAGAGAAGTAAGGAAGTATCAAGAATATTAATTGGATCACTTCTCTCCCCTTTCCTCACCCCCCTAATCCTGCACTTTAATGATTTCAGTCTCTAATCCACTAACTACTTATTTGTAAAAGGTTATGGCATTTTGGTTCTATTTTTTGATCTCTTTGAAACTCAGTTATAGGAAGAAAAGTATCTAACAACTTCTCCCCAGTCTTGTACCTGTGACCATTTTTCTCCTATCTTAACCGATTTTTAAGGAGGGTTAAATTTCAGTATCTAAAAACCCCTCTTTCCTTCTTAGTTGCATACTTAAATCATTCTCATTGCATTTTCCCCATTTCTTTAAGTGTTCCCTTCAGCCTCCTTCTCTGGCTGGTGAATCTCCACAGTCTTTTTCCTTATTACATCTATACAACAGTTTTATTGATCCTCCTCATTACAGTTCTCCCTTTCCTATACTACTACATCCTCTTCTCAGGTTACAGTAAGATGTCAGTCAAGTCAGTTATTTGGCCTACTTTGACAAGAACAAGCATGGTATTGCATTATTCTCTTTGTAAATCTATTTGTTCTGATCTAGTGTTGACACAGGTTAACTAACCCTTTTTGGGATTCCTTTTGATTTGTCATTTTAATGAATATTTATTTGTTTTTCTATGAAAATGATACAGTTGTTATATACCTTCACATTGAAGGGCTGTAAGATATTCCTCCTTTATTTTCGATTTCAATTCAGTTGTCCTTTCTAGGTCCTCCTGTTCTTCTGGTGTTAGAGTTACAAGGGGTGTTTCTGGTGACTGAACTACAGAAGAAGTAAAATTTTTTGAGTAATTTTCAGTTATTCATAGAGTATATACATATATATCTACATGTGTTCTATGTATAAATAGCTATTAAATTATGAAATTCAACAGATATGTATTAAGCACTGCCATATAGCCTGGAGTCAGGAAGATCCATCTTCCAGAGTTTGAATCTGGTTTTAAACACTTCCTGGATATGTGACCCTGGGTAAGTCCCTTAATCCTATTTGCCTCAGTTTCCTCATTTGTAAATATGAACTGGAAAAGGAACTGCTCTAATATCTTTGTCAAGAAAAGCCCAAGTGGGGTCACCAAGAGTTGAACATGACCAAAAAAGAGAAGCAACTTCATGTGGTTGGTGCTTAGGGATATAAAGACAAAAACAAATCAGACCTTGACCTGAAAAAGTTTATATTCTAATGGTGGTAGTAGTGGCAGTTGGGAGGATGAATATCAATTTAGACTGAGTAGGAGAAGTTAGATGGTAAATTGGGCTGGGAAACAGGAACACTTATTTACATGAGTTCAAATTTGACCTCACATACTTCCTAGTTGTGTGACCCTGAGTAAGTCATTTAGCCCTGTTTGTCTCAGTTTCCTCATCTGTAAAATCAGCTGAAGAAGAAAATGGTATCTTTGCCAAGAAAACCCCAGATGGGCGATGGAGAGTTTGACAGAACTGAAACCACTTAACAACAACAGCAACATATATAGAGATAGAGAGTACTGACACCTGTGAGACAGTCAATAATTTAGATTTTATAGAGTGCCTTTAGGATTATAAAGCATTTGGCAAATTTTATCTCATTGTATCTGCACAGTAGTTCAGGGGCACTATTGTTATCTTTGTTTTACAGATGAGGAAGCTGAAGCACCTAAGGACCAAATGATTTGCCCTAGGTCATACAATAAATAAATATGTGAGGATGAATTTAAAGTTCTTGATTTCCAGTCCAGTACTCTATCTACTACTCTGACTGTTGAGTTGTTATGGTCATGTCTGACTCCTTATAACTCCATTTTGAGTTGTCTTGACAAAGATACTGGAATGATTTGTCATTTCCTTTTTCAGTTCATGTTATAGATGAGTAAACTCAGGGTTAAGTGATTTATTCAGGGTCACACAGCTAGTGTGTGTCTGAGGTCAAATTTGAACTCAGAACTCCAGGCCTGGTGTTTTAGCCACTGCATCACCTGGCTGCCCCACTGCATTATTTAGCTGTTTCTAATCAGAATTAGGAAAAACTTCATGGAGGAGCTGGGGCCTGAGTGAATCTTTTTTGGAAGACAAGGATTGAGGGAGGGAAACAGGAGTGGAGTTTATTGAGGAGAGTCTATGTGATTGCAGAAATGTAGGATATGACAAGTTGCGTTTGTATAAGAACTACTAGTATAATCTGAGTGGATGGTAGAGTTCAGGGAGGGATATAGTATGAAATAAGACAGGAAAGGTAGATAGGAGCCAGAATGCAAGGACCATTCACTGGAAAATTAGAAAGAAGGCATTTAAATTATTAGATAAATCTTATTAATTCTACTGACCATAGGTAATAATTTTCTACTCATACCTTGAATTTTGTTTGCCTGCTTCTGGTTTCTATATTCCAAGAATTATCTCAAAGTGAGTTTTGATTTTCTGCTAAAGAAATTCACTTCTTTCTACAGCTGACCATCCACTTCCAGAGAAAGAACATGTATCCTTCTTGCCCCATGTTCAGGTATCTTCCATTAATTGTTCTTTGTGCAAGACCAGTATACTAGGATGTTTCCTTGAGGCAGATCTTCTTATCTATCACCTTAATGGCCAAGCCTTTTGATGAATTAGGGAGCTTTATTTTTCTACTCCAAGGGAACTTCCCTGTCCTAAGATCCCCCATTGGAAGAAATTCAACTGTACAATACTTTTCTATCTAGTCTCTAAAGGGTGTGAAAACTTTTCTGCCCCAAAGGATCTTGGATCATTCCAGGCTTGAACAGTGATGCTGACAACTATATCCCCTTCAAAGTTGTACATCAATGGGGCTTTTCCACACATGATGGTTTAAATTATAGATTCAGAGCTTTCTGTGACTTCGGCTAAGAAGTAAGCTGCTGAATAATACTTATTCCTGTCTATCATTTCAGTAAATCTGACTTCATTCAAATAATAACACTCATTTAAGTTGTAATAAACAACAACTTGGGATTCAAACCCAAGCAGTCTATTTGACTGAAATCATATATTTTATCCTAGATAATGGAAAGCCATTGAAGATTTCTGGGCAGAGAAGTAACATGGTGAAGCATATGCTTTAGGAAGATTTATGTAATCAATTAGATCTCTGGAAGATGGATTAGAGTTGAAGAAACAAATTAGGAATTTTGTTATATAATAATCCAAGTGAGAGACAATAAGGACTTGAACTAGGGGTGGTATCAACAAAAGTTGAAAAAAAAAGCTGAAAAGATGTCTGTTGTACAATTGTAGGATAAATGGCAAATAAAGAATTGAACATGAGAGAAAAAAAGAAAGGGTGATTCTGATGCTATATATATATATATATATATATATATACATAAATGTATGTATATTTGGAATATATATGTATTTATATAAATACTATAAAGCTGTAAACATATAAATATATAATAAAATACTATATATACTCATAAGTTTACAGACTATACAAATTATTCTGAAGTTATAGGTCAATATGCATTTATGTTTATGCATATGTGTTTATATATATAATACACATATATTTACATCTTTAATATCATAATGAAATATGTATGCAAAATTTTTTTTATTTTTATTTTTTTAGGTTTTTGTATGGCAAATGGGATTAAGTGGCTTGCCTAAGGCCACACAGCTAGGTGATTATTGAGTGTTTGAGACCAGATTTGAACCCAGGTACTCCTGACTCCAGGGCCGGTGCTTTATCCACTGCATCACCTAGCTGCCCCAAAATATATTTTAAGTCTAGAGGCAGCAAGAAGATAATAGAGTGGGCAAGTCACATAATCTTTTCTTTCCAGAGTCTCCACATCTGTAAAATGGAGATAATAGTTCCTCTCTCCCAGACTATGAGGATAAAATGAGATCATAAATCCATTTTAATGTTAGAGAATAAAAAATGTCTTTGAATCCTAGTTACGTCAAGATGAAAGTCTAAAGGACGGCCTATAGACCACTCATGTTAAATGGTATGAGCTCTCACAGAATAGTGTCACACTTCATTTGTGTTTATCCTCTTAATATCTTTTACTATTATTTTGATTTTAGAATGGAATTCTCCAAAAATGTTATCTTAAGCATCATAAACTGAATCAATGAATCTTTTCTCATTGATTCAGGATTTTCTTTATGAGCATTGGTTCTGCTCACTAATGATGTTTGTCCTTCATTCTCAAAGAAGACCTTAACATCAAGGAAGTGATGCCATGACAAAAACATGTGAATTAGAATTGAGTGTGTGTGTGTGTGTGTGTGTGTGTGTGTGTGTGTGTATGTGGGAGACGGCTATGCTAAGTCACCAGTCTCACTTTCTCCTCCAGAATCATCTGGGTCTAGTGACCAAATATGAAGCAGCATGATTGGAAATGGCTCAGGATGTAGGGCAATCAGGGTTAAATAACTTGCTCAAAGTCACATAGCTAGTAAGTGTCAAAGGCTGAACTTGAACTCCCATCTTCCTGATTCCAAGGCCAGTGTTTTATCTACTGCTTCATGAAATTTCTAAAATGTGTAAATCTATTTGTCCATTAGCAAAATGGGCTCAAGTGGTACAAATTTAATATTTACTATGTGTGATATATGTGTATATGTGTGTGTTTGTGTATGTGTGTTTTAATAGTTTTTCAATGTATTCTCTTGCTTTTCAGTATCCTTTTGGGTCTTTTTTTGGGAGTCACACCTTTGAATTATCTACTAATGTGTTTGGACATAAGAACTAGATCAAGTTAGAAATCCAGATAAAAGGCTGCTAGGTGGCACAGTGGATAGAGCACTGGTCCTGGAGTCAGAAGTACCTGAATTCAAATGCAGCCTCAGACACTTAATAATTACCTAGCTGTGTGGCCTTGGGCAAGCCACTTAACCCCATTGCCTTGCAAAAAAGAGAAAGAAATCCAGGTAAATAGTAAGAGCAAGTGACCTTGAGTGACTCTCCTCTAAGTACAATATTTCATTCAGTGCCATCTATTTTCATTGTTCACAGGTTTGCTGACTTTTCAACTTCTTGACTATACTAGGATAAAATAGATTTCAGGAAACATTTCAGGTATGTGAAGTATTATTATATTAATATTGACAATTGTTTTTGGAATAGGCTGCAAATGATTTGGATCTGAGATCAACTTCCTTTTACTGATGTAATTTGGCAAATTTTTTATGTGAGAAATCCCTCAGTGCTTGGTTTCCACAGGGTGTAAGAGAAGGCTGTTAGTTAAGATATACATCGCAAAAACTGGGATCTGTCAAAGTCTACATGCAGGAATGTGGGAATTTGACAAAAGGGAAGATAGAGGAATTGACCCTAACCAATCAGGGAGAGGTCTTGCAACCTGACCTGGAGATGCAGGACCTGAGAACAGACCAAAGCCTGCTCCAACCAATAATTAGGTTCAAGCATCACAATTCACATGCCTACTGTGACAATTGAGGCTCAACAGCATAACATGTGTCATATAAAAAGGGAGAGGGAACATATTAAGATGGGCATGGGATGGACATATTGATTAGATTGTACCCCTGATGATTCAGACCAATGGCTGACTCAGAGGGGAGGAGAAATTGTATATAAAATTAGATATCAACACAATTTAGGGCTTTTCCCAGACTGGGGAAATTGCCCATTCTTGCAGGGATATTAATTAATAATACTATTTAAGCACTATTTAAGCAATTTAAGCAATTTTTATTATCACTGGTTATTTCTAACATTTTATAAAGTCTTAAAAAATTTCTTGGGGGCTAGGCTATTGAAACACAAGTTAATTTGATCAGAGTGACTAGCCAGTATATATGAGAGTCCATTCTTGAAACCAGATCATCCTGACTTTGTGAGACCAGCTTTCTATTCATCAACCTGGGTTGCTTCTTGATAAAAGGATTGAATATATAAACGTGTTCCCAGAATTAAGAAGTTTGATAAATCTGAAGTGTGATTCATTAACACTACTTATACTCATTTATCTCTTCCACCATCCATTGGCAATGTTAAGATTTGGGGTAAGTGGTCTTTGAAATCTTTTGCATTCCAAAAGACAAACATAGAGATCCACGTGTCTGCATAGAAAGCATTCAGTTTTTGAAATTAAATGATTAAGGATGGGGAAAATGGGATTAATAAGAATAGTAAAAATAATAATCAGTTTCCACAGTATTTTAAGGCTTGCAAAGCACTTTACATATACTATGTAATTTGAGAACTAAGAATGAATACAAATAAGTACTTAGAACCTGTGACCATGGACAGGCTAAGCCCAGAAGCAGAGAAATTTGCAAATGATAAATTCAACAATAGGGATTAAAAATGGTGCACAGAATAGGGAAGAGATAAAAGCTTTGATTGAGGCTAACTGTATGATATTAATAAACGGCAAAGAAAAAGCAGAATTATTCAACTTTGGGGGCACAGTGGATGGAGTGTGGAGACTAGAGTCAGAAAGAATTTAAAACCGGTCTAGGACACTTGATAGCTATGGGACCTTGGGCAAGTTACTTACTTCCTGTTTGCCTCAATTTCCTCATCTATAAAATGGGGGAAATAATAGTGCCTATGTTATAGGGTAGTTGTGAGGACCAAATGAGATAGAGTGCTTAGAACATTATCTGTTACAGAAAAAGCACAATAAAATTGTTAGCTATTATTATTATCCTAAAATTGGAAAGAATACAATGAAAATCATTGGAAGGGAATATAAGTCCAAGGTAGATGAAAAGATGGTAAGAATAGTCACTGTAAATACATTTTTGGGAGGGGTGGAGTCAAGATGGTGGCAAGAGAACAGCCTTTCCTAGGAGAGCTCTCCAAAATATTTCAAAAACCTAAAAATTATGACTCTAACTAAATTTTTGAGAGACAGAACCCAAGAAAGATCTAGTGAGGCAAATCTCCAGTCAAAGGTAACCTGGAAGACCATGGGAAGGCTCTGTTCCATGGGGCTAGAGGGGGCAGCAGCACAGCTAGGATCAACATGACAGAGCAAAGGAGTTCCAGCCTTCCAGGAGCAGCCCTTAGGGCACCTGGGTCCCTTGGAGCTCTGCCTCCTGGCAGGAGAAGCCATTTCCTGACCTGTCAACCCAGGGAGGCCCAAGCACAACTTGGAAGATCAGCATGGAAACCTCTGTCAGAGCAAGTGTGAAATCCAGACCAGCATGGCCCTCCTCAGCACAGCTGTGGCCCTCAATGCTGCCCAGATCCTAGGAAACAGAAGCATGCCCACAGAGCCACCTAGCAGGGAGCCTCCTGGCAGCTGCTCCAGAGCATTCAGCCCACAGAAGGTTGGGGGTAGGGGGTAGACTGTCAAGGTCTCTCCTCTGTCCCTGGGACAACACTCTGGGGCTTTGTTCATATTCAGACCCTGGTCACAATTTGGGGCACCATACTGTTATAGAGCAGGGACCCTCTTCACAGCCCTGGGGCAGAGGGGTATGCTTGTGGTTATCCACAGACTAGAGCATAGCCCAGGAGAGCAGTCAGAGCCTTTCATAAGACTTTGAAGAAACTGAGGTCCTTTTGGAGGTATCTCAATAATACTCAAAATTTCAGGAAGCACCCCCAAAACCAACAAACAGGCTAGGGAAATGAGATAACATAAAGAAAGGAACTTGACCATAGACCATTACTTTGGTACCATGAAGTAACAAATCACAAACACAGAGGAAGAGAAAGTCCAAGCCTCTGCATTTAAAGACTCCAAGAAATATAGGAATTGGTCTCAGTCTATCTCAGAGTTCAAAAAAAAAATTTGAAAATCAAATAAGGGAGATAGAGGAAAAATTGGAAAGAGAAGTGAGAGAGATGCAGGAAAAACATGAAAACCAAGTTAGCAGCTTAAAGGTGATCCAAAAAAACTTCTGAAGAAAATAACATGTTAAAAAAATCAGTTTAGGTCAAATGGAAAAAGCAGTCCAAAAAGTTAATGAGGAGATATATATACGTTAAAAAGCAGAATTGGCCAGGTGGAAAAGAAGATAAGAAAGCTCTCTGAAGAAAACAACTCCTTCAATGTAGAATGGAGCTAAAGGAAGCTGATGACTTTGTGAGGAATCAAGACACAATAAAAAATATCAAAAGAATGAAAAACTAGAAGAAAATGTGAAATATCTCATCGAAAAAAACAACTGACCTGGAAAACAGATCCAGAGGAGACAATTTAAAATTATTGGGCTACCTGAAAGTCATGATCAGGAAAAGAGCCTGGACTTCATTTTTAAAGAATTTCTACAGGAACATTTCCCTGATTTCCTAGAAGCAGAGGGTAAAATAGAAATTGAAAAAAAATCCACCGATCTTCTCCTGAAAGAGATCCAAAAAAACAACCCCCAAGAATATTGTAGCCAAGTTCCAGAACTCCCAAGTCAAGGAGAAAATATTAGAAGCAGCCAGAAAAGACACAATTCAAATATCATGGAGCTACAGTTAGGATCACACAGGACTTATCACCATCCGCATTAAGGGCTTGCAGAGCTTGGAATATAATATTCTGGAAGTCAAAAGAGCTTGGAATGCAACTGAGAATCAACTACCCAGCTAAACTGAACCTCCTCTTCCAGGGAAAAAGATGGACTTACAATGAAACAGGGGAATTTCAAATGTTCCTGCTGTAGGGGTGGCTAGGTAGTGCAGTGGATAGAGCACTGGCCAGTCAGGAGTACCTGAGTTCAAATCCAGGCTCAGACATTTAATAATTACCCAGCTGTGTGACCTTGGGCAAGTCAATTAACCCCATTTGCCTTGGGAAAAAACCCTAAAAAAATAGTAAATAAAATAAATCAAATGTTCCCACTGAGACAGCCAGAACTGAACAGAAAATCTGATCTTCAAGTACAGGACTCAGGTGATGCATAGAGAGGGTGGATGAGAAGGGTAAATTATGAGGGACTTAATGATGATAAACTGCCATGTATTCCTGCATGGGAATATGATACTGATAATACTCATATGAATCTTCTCATTTATTAGAGCAGTTAGAAGGAGCATATATAGACAAAGCACAGGAGGGAGCTGAATTTGAAGGTATAGTTTATTGTAAATCAATGTGTGAAAAGGAAATGTACTGAGAGAAATGGAAAGGAAAGGTAGAAAAGACTAAGGGATTTCATATAAAAGAGTCAAGAAATAGTTTTTTCAGTGGTATGGAAGGGGGAAAGGTGAGGAGGAATGAGGGAGTCTTCATTCTCATCAGAAATGGCTGATTTAATAGGGCATAGAAATCTAGAAGGAAAGGGTATGGGAGAAAGGGAACAGGGGGAGAGGAGGGGAGATGTAGGTGATAGAGGAGAGGGTAGATCATGAAAGAGGATAGTCAGATATAACATTTTCTTTTTTACATTTTGCAAGGTGGTGGGATTGGGTGGCTTGTCCAGGACCATGTGACTGGGTGGCTGCTGGGTCTCTAGGGTGGGATGTAGGTTTGGGGCCTCCTGGCCCCAGGACTGGTGCTCTGTGTACTGCACCACTCAGCTGCCTCAAAGCACACATTTGAAGAGGGAAAGAGTGAAAGGAGAGAGAAACTATAATAGATGGTAGTGGGGAGGAAAGGATGGAGGGAATTACAGTCAGCAACTGTGGAAAATTTTCCACAGCAACTCTGGAAAAATATGGGAGTAACTTCTCTGATGGACTTTTGATAAAGAATGCAATCCACCCTAGAGACAGAGCTGATGGTATTGGAACACACATTGAAGCACATTGTTTTTCTCTTTCTTTCACTTTCTTTCTCAGGATTTTTATTTTTTTGTAGGGGAGCAGGAATTGTTTACTCTTACAATAAGAATATTTTAGTAATGTGTAAATAAGTAAGAAAGTAAATTTTTATCTCACTCTAGGACCAGTGAAGTTACATGAGGGATACTTAAAGGGTACTTATGTTATATTGTTATAACCATTTGCCTTTAATCCTTGGGAACTAGAGGAAAATTTGTCATCTTGAATATCAAAGAAACAATTCAGATGTGTCTCAGGATAGTAATATGATTCTGGAAAGAGGGCATACTTTATTCAAAATAAAATAGGAAAATAGTGCAAGGGGAGAGAAAAGAAGAGGAATATTATGAAGAAGGTTATATAGAAAAAAAACTCAGACCCATGAGTTGTGTTTTTTTTGGTTGTTGTATTGTTTGGGGTGGGGTAAGAATCATGTTAGAAAATATTTGGATGATAATCAATAGCTAGAAACAGAAGCTTTCATATCATCAAAATACTATAGACCATCTAGACATAGAGGAATGGTATTTTATAGTAGTGATTAGTGATGGGTAACTTCAGTTCTCTCTCTCTCTCTCTCTCTCTCTCTCTCTCTCTCTCTCTCTCTCGATCCCTGGGTCTGGAGCCAGGAAGATCTCAGTTCAAATTCAGCCTCAGAAATTTACTAGTTCTATTACTCTAGGCAATACCCATAATCTCTGTTTGCCTCAGTTTCCTCATAGTAAGATGGGGATATGATCATAACAACTACCTCTCAGGCTTATTGTGAAGATCAAATGAGAAAATATTTCAAAAACTATCAAAAGCCCTCAAGGAACAGTGAAAACAGTTAATACTTTCTTTTTTCAACTTGCTGTAATGATGATTCATTGTAACCTTAAAAAATGGATAGTTACTTTTGGAGAGGAACTTCTATTTTCCATCTGATCTTCAGATTAGTAGAGAGAAGTTGATTCAAGGCTTTGATAAATTGAAGACATCAGACACCGAAGAACTGTACTTAAGAGAACTTGTATATATGATTGCTGATTCATTGTCAGCAGTTACTGAAAGGTTATGGTAGATGTCATAGGATGGAAAATGGGCAAATGACCTCATTTTTCAAAAATAGGGAAGAGGCTTCTGTGGAAGAAGGTTGTGGGAGAAAGAATAGGAAAAGAAAGAAGGGTTTTAACTGAATAATAAGAAGGAAATTACATGGACAAGTGTAATGTTGCTAGAAACTTCAAAATATAGTCAACCTGAAAAAATTAGGATCTAAAATTATTAGAATCATTTGATAGAATAAAATCTAGTAAGCTAAATCTTGATGAGAATAATTGTAATGTCATACCCTTAGATACTAGAAATGTAAATAAATACAAGAAAAACAAAATTCAGACATTCAATTCAGTTAAGGCAATATAACATGTAAAAGGATTCTAAAAGTTGGGGCTGAATGTTGGAAAAAGAGAGAAAATACCCTTGTGAAGGCATGGTGGAAGATGTAGTAATAGCATGGCAACTATATTCTGTATGGGTCAACCATTTTGAAATCTTGAGCATGAAATTGAAGTCCAAAGAGGCATAGCCTCTGTTTTTCCTACTTGCAAATTTAAAGCAAGATATATTGAAAAAGAAAAATTAATTGGGTAATGAACAGATGACTAAAGAGACGGTACCTGGGAATGAAACTTGGACTGTTGGATCATGACTTACAGTATAGGGTTTACAGATTCTTAGCTGGAGATTGATTATACCTAACAAAATTTGGAAATAATATATTTGCCAGAGTTTTTGCAAATCTATTCAAAAGTGCTTTAAATTAGAAAGGAAGGGAGAAGGAGATTGTCTTTGTATATCCTGACATACAATATTAGAGAATCAGACACAAAGAAGGAAGAATAGCAAGGAGGACATTTGCAAATTTACAGGTGATAAGGACCCCAAGTGGTAAAATCCATAGTTTTAAGAGTCTAATCACAAATGCCCAAAGTTTAGACAAAAGACAAGAGCTACTAGAGATCCCAACACAAAAAAGAAATCTGATTTCCTGGATTTCATTGCAACATGATAGTGTGAATACCTTGACAACCATTGCTCTGTGTGGGTATACCTTACTTATTCAAAAGGAACAGAATAGATAGAAGGGGAGCAATTGGAGTGAAGTTCTACACTCACATGAGTAAATTTAGGAACCCAGAGGGGAAAGCACAATGCAGAGTATTCAAGTAAATGTCAAAGGAGGGGGAAACAGAAATTATTTTGTCTTTGGAGTATCTTATAGACCACTATAGACAGAAAGAAGAATAGATGAGTTTAGAAAACAATATTTGTGGAGGCATGAGCTAGTAATGATGGAGAACTCCAATTATCCCAACATCTGCTGGAGCTCTCTGTCAGATGTAAATCAACTAATTGACATGCTTTAGGGAAGACTTTGTTCTTCAAAAGAGGAGTATTTGATTCACACTGCCTGTGGGGGGGTGGGGGGGAGGGACTGGTTGTGGTAGACTAAATTATGGGAATCCTGGGAATAAGTGACATTATATCCTATAATTCATAAAGAAGAGTCAATCAGAGTAGGTCTTGAGATTCTATAAAGGCATAGAGAGGAATAAAGAAACAACCATAGTTGACTCGAACACTTTCCTTAAAATGGAAGTCCAGGGAGGATTTAGATGAAGGGGTTTCATGGACTGAATGATCTACTAGGGTAGGTTGTTGGAGAATAAAGGAAGGAAAAAACCCTCAAGATCAAGGAACAGAACCTGGAAAGAAATAAAGGAATGGTTTAAAAAAAATCACAAGATTGGTGAAGACACAACTTGACAAGCAGTTTTGACAAGATTTGAGGGTTTTAGTAACTCAAGCTCAGTGAGTCAACAATATGACATGGTAGCTGAAAAAATCCATTAAGTGATGAATTATGCATTAAGTGATGTATCATGTCTAGTCCAAATTAAATTCTCCCCTGATGTGTTGTCATGTAGGATTGTTTTAGTTCTGGTCATCACCTTTTAGGAATGTTAACTATCAAGACTTAGGAGTTAATATGATAGCTATTTTTAAATTAATCATATGGAACAGGGGTTGGGTTTTTAGTGCTTTGCTTCATTGGGTAGTACTAGAAATAATAAGCAAAAGCTGCAAGACAGATTTGAATTTGACATAAAGACGTGCCAACAACCGGAGATATGCAAAAATGGATTGGGTGAGGACTTAAAATGCGGATGGATGACTACTTTTCAGGAGTGTCATGAAGATAATTTCCTAAGAATAGGTTGGGCTACATAGCCACATAGGTCTTTTATACTTTGGGAGTCTTATTCTGTGAGTGAAGATAGACTTTTTTAATTGTTTAACACTGTACTCTAGTTGAGTCTAGTTGAAAGCTGTGTGACTGCTTAATTCATTTCAGTTTCACTTTTCTCATCTGTAAATACTTGTTCTACTTTTCAGTTGTTGCGAGCAAAATATTCTATAAATTTCAAACAAAGAAAAAGTGACATTCTATGTCCCAGTTAATATGGCATTTCGAGGTATTGGTATTTCCTCTAATGGTACAGATGACAATGCATGCAGGTCTTTTCACTCCATGCAGCTATAGCCATAGTCTTTCATAAATCCACCCAATGTACTGTAGAAGACTTCCCCTGTGTGTTTTATATCACATGGGTATCATTTTATCACTTGGCTCTAATTCTTATCCATTATTCTATCTATACAACAAGTATTTATTTTCTAAGTTTTCTTAAAAGTGTATGGTTTCTAACAGAAAAACACTATAGAAAATAGATTCTTTTTTGGAATACTAACCTTTTTTCTTTCCTTCTAATTTTTTCTTTTTGCCTTTAGCAGCTTGCTGAGGAGATTTTTCTTTTGTTTCATCTGGCTTTTCTTTTTCTTCTTCTACTTTCCTCAAATGTATTTCAGTATTTACCTAGAAATGATATTATTTCATTGAAATTTGAAATTTTGTTTTGTTTGGCTTTAATGGTCAAAAAATTTTCTAATTTTTTTTTTGTTTAAAGTGATGGATGAGGAAGAAAGAGAACAATTATGAGACTTTGTAGCTGTCCTGCTGGGGCCTAGGGTCAATGTTTTTAAGCAGGAGAAGCATATAAACATTGCTAATATAGAGGTGAAACTGATTTCTTGCAACAAAATTTCCTGAATTGTAAATTGTCCTTGTCTTGAGGCAGGAGAAAGTACACAAGATTCTTTCAGGAGGGATTCTAAACAATGTTCAAGTTATTATTTCCAGTAAATAACCTCTCTCTATATATACACACATTTCTCTGTCTCTTTTACTGTCTGTGTCTGTTTCTCCTATATCTTTTTCTGTTTTTAGCATTATCTCCATTTACCTCTAATTTTCATATTCAGTATTTTTTACAGTGCAGTGATAGTGCATTTAACAATTTGGTTAAGTGTTTCTCACTCAAGGGAAGCTGATGTTTTACTTCCCTAGTTCTTTAGTACTACCAAAAATGTTGTTCTCTGTAGTGGAATTTCCTTTCCATCTTGGTTTCCTTAGGATATATGGTTAGAAGTCATGATTCTGAGTCCAAGGGGATTAACATTTTAGATATTTTAGAGCAAAATTTCAAATTACCTTCCTGAATGGTTGGCCTAATTTATAGTTCCATCATGTATATTACTATGACTATATTTCTGTATTGTACTCAAAATTTACATTTCCATCTTTTGCCATCTTTTCCAATTTGTTGGAAGGTGAAATCTTCAAATTGTTTTAATTTACATTTTATTATCATGTCTTTTGAGAACTGTTTTTATAGATTATATTTGAAAAATGCTGTTCTGGACCATTGTAGCAAAACCAAATAGCTAATAGGACCCAACCACCTTTTATATTACTTCCATGTGAAAATGGATTTCAGATTCAATTCTGGAAAAAAAAATAAATCAGTTTAGATTAAACTTTTTCTTTTTTTGGAACCCTATTAATATTTATAGTTTGTACCACATAATTAGACACTTAATTATTCTCTACTTAGTCTTATCTCTCAAAAAAATTGTATGTTCCCTGAGATCAGAAACTGATTTCAAATGCTTAGAATGGGTGCCCAATAAATACATGCTGATAAATTTATTTTTCAGTATTGTACAGCATTCATTTCATGTCTGTTCTTAGTGAAACATTGTTACATATAGAATAGTTTTTAGGAATTGAATGAATTTTCCTTGAGATCAAGTCCTTTTTTTTTTTTAATTGAATCCTTTGGGCAACCTAATGAAGTCTATAGATCCCCACTCAGAATAATGATTTTAAATAAAACAATGAAACACATATAAGTACAAAGGAAAACAATTATACATGTATATAAACACACATATTAAATAAGTTCACATATTCAAACTTAAGAATTCATTTTAGTAACCTTTTGGATATAAATGCATTTCAACTTCAAAACCGTCTTTTCCAATTCTTGGTAAACTGAAGGTGGCTAGTATTTGTCCTATAAAATGTAGGCAATTCATTTTCCAACTAGCTAAAGAAAAACATGACAAGCTAGTAATTTTGTTTTAAATCTGATATTTCTGCTTTGTCAACATCTCTGTGATGATGATCATAATAACGATTATTATCATCTTCATTTTCCTAGGCTGTTTGCCTCAAGGTCTCTAGGTCCCTTTCAAAATTAAAATGAAAAAGCAATATCTTTAGTTACCTAAATAATACGATGGGTAAAGACTTTGTGAAAAGTTATTTTCATGTGTTGATAGTTTAATTTGTTTCTTTGAAATCATTTTGTACTGGCTAATTAGAATAATGTTTTGCCAAAATTAAAACAACATACAAAATGGGCAACTACTGGCTGGAAAATCACATGTGTTGAATTGTGTTATTGTTGTTTTCTTCTGGATTTGTTTTGATCTTCTCTGTCACCATAGTATCTTTCTATGATCAGGACATCCCCCTACCCCCCCTCATTTTCTAGCCTATTTTATGACTTTTAAAATTGAACTCTGGCCCTAGGGTACAGAGGGAATTGTGTTAAGACCCCTGAGAAGGGTGGGTGAAGAGGGAGGTAGAAGGGGCTGGGGAGAAGGGGAAGTTGGGTAGGTGTGGCAGGTAAGGGGGTGAGGACAGGGAACTAGGGATAAGGGGGACTGGGGGAAGAGGGGTTGGTAGGGGGCTGGAAGGAAAGGGGAGGTGACAGGGGGTTAAGGGAAGGAGGGAGTAGAGGTGGCAGATGCTGGTGGGGAAAGGAGGGCAGGCATGTGGCAAAAGGAGAGACAGGAGGAATGAGGAGTAGGAGGTGGCAGGGTGGAAGGAGGGAAGTAGCAGATGAGGAAAGAGGAGATGGTGGGGTTGGGGTGGAGCAGGAAGAAGTTATTAGATACAATTTTGCACTGTACTGGGCTCCCCTTTTCCCAAATGAGACTGACTTTTCTTCAGTCCTTATAAATTACCTTGGATTGTAAAATTGTTTCACCCAATCTTTTGTGGGTTCTGTTGCTCCAGAATTCATTTTGAAGAATGATTTAAAAGTTATTTCAAAGGAAACTAGAGAGAGAACTCAGATAATTTCCTACCTTTTCTCTACCATTCTAGTTCCACCTCCCCAAATATTCAATTACCATAACTTGAACAGCACTGATTCTAAAAGATCCTGTAGCAATTAACTAAAATTAAATTAATCTCTTTTGGAGCAGGAAGGATCTCTTTTATCAGCTTCTAATGGTCAATGCTTCCACTAGTTTCCCTAGCTTCCCTTTAGGATCAAATGAGTTGGTGAAGTGACTTCCTACAAGTCTTGCAGCTAGAACACAGAGCTAGTACACAAAACCAGGTCTTTTGTCCAAAAATCCACTGGTTTTTCCCACCATAGCATATGATGATGATGATGATGATGATGATGATGATTTTGTAATTGAACATCCCTTCTATCATCCCTATGATTTATTTGACTGTAAGAAATAATAAATGAAATTAGCCAAGACTCTCTGCATTACAGGACATATATAAAAAGGAGGACTGACTAAGGAGAGAAAGATTCCTCTCTTTCTACTCTGCTGAACCTTATCCTTATTGTTAATAAATATTGATTGGATGACACTTCACTGTCACTGGCACTGGGTTTAAGTGTTGGGCATATAATGATGCTTAAGATGTAGTCCTAGATCTTAAGGAGCTTACAGGCTAATTGGGGAGGCAGCTCATATATAAAGCTAGAGAATACTACAAAGTAAAAGAAGCTTAGTGCTAAATGAATGTTAGAGTGATTGTGTGACACCAATATCCAGAGGAGGAAGAAGTTAGAGAGACCTGGGATGGTTGGAGCAGATTTCTGGAAGAAACAGAACTAGGGTTGTAACTGAAGTTAGGACAGAATTTAGATGGGCTGAAAGGGTTAATTCAATTGATTCCAAGAAGGGAGAATTGTGAGAGGAAGGAAAAGGTAGATAATGATGTGCTTGTCAAGACTGCAGAGCAATACTATCTATCCATCTTTATTTTTATTTTACTTTATTTTATTTTATTTTGCTTGGCAAGAGCTAAAGATTTGAATATGGGAACAGGACTAAAGTTGAAGAAAGACCTTAATGTTAAATTGCTGAAGACCTTGATTACTCTTCAAGGGGAGTGAATACATATATGATGTATATCAAACATGGAATAATAAAGGATAAGAGTTCTGGACTTATAATCAGGAAGAAGTGGTTTCAAATCCTGTCTGTGGCACTTATAAGCTGTATGACTCTGGATAAATCTTTTAATCTTTCTCAAATTTTACTTTTCTCATCTGTGAAATAGAAATAATAGCAACTATTTGATTGGATTGTTTGGAGGCTAAAACTGAGATGATAAAGTGTCTGCCAGACTCTCTCCCTCTCTACCTCCTTACACACACACACACACACACACACACACACACACACACACACACACACACACAAATGAAAAATATATGTGTATATACATACATAATATGTATGTATACATATATGTCTATACACATATATTTGTATATATGTAAATCTATTAAACACATACATCTATGTATATCTATCCATCCATCCATCCATTCATTCTTGCTCTCTCTCTCTCTCTCTCTCTCTCTCTCTCTAATTGTTAATTTTCTGGCAATAGTGTACAGGAAGAATTGGAAAAGGGAAAGATTGAAGGAAGGAGACCAGTCAGTTAGGAGAACAATTCCACTGAAAGTGAAGTGATGAGGGCCTGAAGTTGAAGGCATTGGTTGCCAGAGGGATTTGGACCTTATCTTGTTGGCAAAAAGGAACTATTGAAAATCTTCTCTCTTATTCTCATCCTATCTATTGAACAATAGAAAGAGATCCCTTGGTTTTCATTTCTAATAAGAGGGAACTTAAGCTAAGGACAAGTGTTACCTCGTGTTTCCTTAGGGTCACTTTTCCCACCCCATATTTATTTCTTTTCTCTGTCTTAGTTGTCTGAGGGCAAAGAGCCTGGAGAAACCTCTTCTACTTAGAACACACGCTCTAAGTGATTATGCATAAAATCAAAGGCCATGGAACTTACTATGTGGTTTACTGCTGAATTTGCATTCTGCCATACAGTCATGACTATCTTCTCATCTGCTTCATATTTGAGTTCGACGGAATCAATGCAGTTATCAGTCCTGCCTCTTTTCGGGAATACTTTACGCTTGCTTATCATTCCATCAGGAGAGGGAGCTCTTCGGGGAACTATAGGGATTCTTAGTCAACAGAAAAGGTAGATTGCTTAGCTTTGATCCTAAATTTCCATTTTCATAACTAGATGTTTTTGTGACTTTACCTACTATACATTCACTTTTTTTCTTTTTTTCTTTTGAGTCTGAGTTTCTTTATTTGACCCAGACCAAAAATACAGATGCTACTTACAGGGTGACTCCAATATTGATCAT